>NW_020450700.1:290568-308526 GCF_003343035.1 Apteryx rowi | reverse complement strand
GGGGCACCGCCGGTGGCTGTGAGGAGCCGTTACCCGAGTAACGGCCGCGGGTGCGGGCCGGGCCCAACCGCTGCGCCGGAGCCCGCGCTCGGCCCCGCGGTTGTCCCGTCCCGCGCAGAATCCTCCAGCGTAATTGCCCTACCCATACGACTTTCCACATGGGCGCATACTACAGCAGTGTCCCTTGGATTCAGATCCACTTTCATTCCAGGTGAACAGTGTCAGCGGGGCGCCTCATGCTAATAAAACTGCTGCACCTTGCACCGGGATATGTCTCCGTGTAGATAAACCCTACAGGAGTCTTAGGTTTCGCTTTCTCCAGGCTTGAGCTAATCTTCTGGGAAACTGTAAACTCCTCCATTTATTGCGCATGAGTGTTAACACGCATAGGATTTAATGTAAAGCATAGCAGCTATTTCACAGCTGAATAAAGGGTACATAAAAAGATTAAGGAAAAAAAGAGCCTTGATCACTTGCAGTGTGCATAACCTCTTGTAAAGAGAAATGTGGCTGTGGATCCTAAATACAGTATCTGTTTTTGAAAGATTTGGGATATAATAGGGAAGTGGGTAGCTTAATTCCAGATTTTGGGTTTAAGGTAGTGCTTTGGAAATACCATGTTCCCCCCTTCCCTGCCTTGCTCTCCCCCTCTCTCTTCTCATCCCTCCCCCCTCTTGATACATTTTCACTTTCCCTCCACACTGAATGCTGCATTTGGAGACAGAAATTGTTTTCATGGAGAAACAGCCTCCATATGCCACCTGGTTTCATAAGGTTTAAATAAATAGTACAAGAGGAGAAAATAGCTACCAAAAAAGAAAGAAGATTCATCTGCTTTAAAATGTCAATATTTATTTTACATTAATGAAATTGTCTTTAAGCAGCAGCCGCATTTCCCTCTTCCTGCCTCCCCACACCAACTCACAGTGACTTGCAGATATTATGAAAGAAAATAGCAGTGGGCCGTGATGCGTCCCAGTCCCGGTCGCAGCTGGGACAGGAAAGCTGTGCATCATGCTGAAGCTTTGAATGTGTCAGTGCAGCCCCACTCTGCAGAGGATCTGCACGCTTTGGCCAAAAAGTTTTCTCTGTGACAACAGAAAGAGAAAGGTGTATTTTCACAACTGACAAAGAGCAGCAAGAAACTGCCAACACAGCTTTAGGCTGGTTGCTTCCCTTGGAGCCACAATGAGAGGACCATCGGTGGTTTGTGTTGCTGGCGTTACAGCAGCACTGCATGTGGCTTGTTCACTGAAGCATGTCCTCAGGTTTAATGAAACTAGAAGCTTGTTGAGACCTTGGTGGTGTGGGATGCCACTGAAGTCTCTTCACCTAAACACAAGCCCAGCCTGCTCCCAGGCCATGAGTTATGAGGCCCGATGCTGCCCAGTGCTCAGCTAGGAGATAAGTGGGTAAGGCAGGAGAGGGGCAGAAGACCAGGCCCCCACGGAAACTGGTAGAAACCAGGCATTCAGAGACCTGCCCATCACTGCAGCCCCTTAAACCGTCCTTTCAACTGTATGACAATACTATATACTGCTTTAATGAGTAGATTTGGAAGAAAAAAAAGAGTATTCCCTTCTGACATCATCTTCTGGCACTGCAAGTTCAAGTTTGTTACTCATCTCAACACTTCATGCCAGCTGGGGCATATCAGAAATGGTCAGCAGAGTAAGTCCTTTAGCAAATTGTGGTATTTGTCCTATTTAGGACATTGGACTGACTGCAGGCACCCACTCAGGAGATGTTCTATGGGACCTTCTGGGCTGAGTATATATATAGCAACCCCAGGACAGAGAGCATTACAAAAGCACATCCCAATACCCTCAAATAGGCTTCCAATCGAACATAAAATGCTACAAGCCACAACTACCATCTGCCGCAGAAAGAACAGGAGGCTGTGAGACCATCACTGCTATCTCAGACACCTGCAGCAACCAGGCATTTGGTGTGCCCAATACTCAGATAGAGATGGATTCTGGCCCAGAGGCCAAGTGAAGGCCGAGGAAAGGCAAAAAACAGCAACAAAAATACCCCGTGCTTTCTGCTTTTTCGCTTGATTCCAGTCAGGGACTTCAGGGAATACTTAAGGCAGTATCTTCAGTTCCTGTCCAGGTAGGTCTGTGTCTGGGGGCAGTGGCTCCTGCTCCAGGCCCTGATCCTGAGCCAGATCCTCTCAGAGAGCAGCTAAACCTCAGCAAAACACGGACATCTCAGCCCCTCTTAGCCCCAGCCGTTCCAGAAAAGCAGTTGCCCTGAACGAGCACTGAATTTAGCTCCAGGTCATTCAGAGAGCACAGACATGGTGCACAGGTAGCAGAGGTAGTATTAGACGTGTTACTGTCCCAGCCGGGCACTGCTTACCTCCAGCAGAGGGGAGGCAGGATATAGCAGAGCAGGCTATTTCTTGGCCATCCCAGTCCAAAGCCAGGTGCACAGGGAAACCCACCCACTCAAATCCACCAGCCTGGGTGGGAACAGCCAAAGCATGGACACACTCCTGTTCTGCCACAGAAAAGTGGGTTCCTGGGGTCAGGGATGCCAGACAGCTCCACAAGGCTTGCCAGAGCCCATACAGAGCCTGACTATCTCCTGCCACCTCTGCAGTGCACACCACTCCACCCTGCCCTACTGTCATCTGCTGCTGGGGAGGGGCTGGCAGATAGCTACTGCAGCTTCCTCCCTGCCCCTGCCAAATTCCTTCACCCACCTTCCCAAATAAAGGGACCCAAAGCTACCAGTCCACAAGCCCCAGGCCACCTCTATGGACCATCCTGATGTAACTCGTGTGCTATCATTGCAACTCCAGCAACTACTCTCAGAAGTCAATGGCACAGGGGGGAGCCTACACTGTTAAAGATGGCTCTGCAGGAAAAAAATGCTTGGAAGGACTTGGAGATGTCAAACAGGCCTGCAAGGAAGAACATTGCACCTGTGTGTTGCTATAGATACAGCTTACTGATATTCAAGAATGAGTGGCCACACTGAATTCTCCCATTATAACAATTTAGTTTAATCCATTTACATCCATTCCTCTCATATAAGACTTGCCGGCTCTAACAGGCCTCCTACTTTGCTGCTCCTGCCCGAACCTATCAGGCCTCTGCCACCTGGTCCTGCCAAGATCATAATCCACACTCTGAAAAGGGCACCGACTCACATAGACTAAGACAGGACAAAGCCTCAGGTCTGGCAGGTGACTTGCAGCTCTCAGTTAGCAGGTTAATATATCTCTTCCCTAAGCCAAAGCTATGATTATTCCATAGAGTGTTTAGGCCAACCTTTGTGGATGATACAGGACATTCGGCAGCAACTTCAGACCACAATGAAACACAAAATGGTACTTTAAATCTTTGCTGCGAAGGGAAGTCAGCTGTGTTATGTTTATACACCAGGCACAATACCTAGTTGTATACATACTGTCGGTGAATATCACAGAGGAAAGCATCCATCCCCATCACATATATCCTTCTCCATGAAACTACATTTTGGGACCAGCATTTTCAAGCAAGCACCTTGCCAGAGCCAGAGTCAAAACAGTAGGCTGCTACCCTGCTTTGAAATGCTAACAATTACCATCAAACTAGGGGATGTCCTACCAGCTGGCTTGCACCTATTCTTTGGGTGTTTAGAAGGGTGCTTGGTCCAGGGTGGAGTTGTGTGTTCAGAAAAGAAAAATCCAAAAACTCTAATTAGTTTTACACCTTCTTTCTTTATAGGAATTTACACACCCAGAAATGTGAAATAGCAGCTCAAGGGCAACTAGACAGAGGCAGGTGTGGGATGTTGTATAACCAAGCTGTTCCTGCAAGTCCACTTCCAGACTGCACACCTGGAAGTCTCAGCCAGAGGAATGAACCCAGCACCCACCTCCAGGCCCTGGCATGTTTGATCAGCTGCAGACAAAGCTCAACACTGATGAATTCAAACTAACGCAAACTGGAAGGAAAGGTGTAAATTACTCCCGCACTGTCACAGGTGCGAAGTAATGTGTGCAGGCACTGTTGTGAAGGGCTCAGGGATGTTCTCTGCACAGAGTGCCACTACTGCTAAGAAATGAAACTCTAGGAGTGCAGTTAAAACTCTTTTGCCTGGGATTGTTTCACTTTTAGACATTTGTGCAAGACCTACAATTCCTGTTCTGTTACAGAAATAATCCATAGCATTGCAGGGCACGTGCAGAGTGAGACTCAGGGGAAGAATGGGATACGTGGCTTCCAGGAAGAGAAACCTGGTGCTGGTGAGGATCTGCAGTTATCTGCAGGCACCTCTAGTAGATAGGGTGAGTCCTTCTACTTGTTTGTCTTGTATACATTTCTTCAAATAATGTCAAACTCTGTCACTTCAGGGAAGGACACATTCACAGGTGCTAGTTCCTAAGCCAAGCAACCAGAGGGAGTAGGCAAATGAAGCCTACAAAGGCAAGTGAAGAAAGGAGATGCTCTCACTGAACGTCCTGAAAAACAGGGGAAGAAGCAATCATCCATTCAACTTCCCAAATATACTGCATCATCTCACCCTTCCTTAAGATTTGCTGTTTCTTCTCATTCTAATCTGCCACAACCTTCACCAAAAGCTTTGCCACAATCTTCGCCAACAACCTAACTATAGCACTCCATGACTGAAGGCTGAACCTGTCATTCCCACGGCCAGTTCCTTCCCAGAGTCACGTCTGAGGCTTAAAAAGCCAGAAGCTGCCTTCCATAACAAAGGAAATGAAACCATTTGTTTATTTAGAATATGAAGGGAAGGGAGAAATCTCTGTCCTTGTACCCTTGACATTTGTGAAGAGATGTTACATGAGCTAGGCAAGAAAATGAAGTTGCTATGACTATCTGCCAGCAGCCTGGGTCCTAACTACCGATGCTGTAAATATCCTCAGTGTCCACCCACATAAGAACACCTTGACAAAGCTCCTTCCACCCAGGCACAGCTTATGGCCCACAAACCTTACTTATCCATTAGACACCTGCTTCGTCTTAGCAGGCGCTGCCTTGGCTTTCAGCTGGCTTACGTGGCTGCATTGGGTAATGCTCCACACTCCTGTAGGGCAGGCTCTTCCTCAGCAAAACTGTCAGATTCATTTTCTTCCGTCTTACTGCAGATGCCCTGCAGGATGGACAGTCATTGATTCCAGGTTGTGAACTGGCTCGTATCACTGCAGCAATAGGCCTAATTCAGATTAAAGTAGATGAGGATAACTGCATGGAAGAGACTTTTTACTAGCTGAGGACACAGTATTTGTTTCATTTTTTCCCTCAGTTCAAGGCAGATGATTATTTTGCGTGGCCTCAGCCAGCCAAACTGATCATTTCCAAATCCTGAAATCCTCACTCACAGCTCACTCCCACACAGTTATTATTTGTATAAAGTATCATGCTGAAGAGCCCCTACTTTAGGCCCCAAAATCCCAAAGTCTGAGTTCTACATGCAGCAAAAAAAGTCTAAATATTTTAAATATAACCTGAGATAGAGAGCAGGTGGGCACAAACAGGACAAAAGGAGGAAGCCATGAGACAACACTGCCAAGATGATACATGGTAGTCTCAATGGCCACCAGTTTTGCCACCAAGCTTGGAATTAACCCTTGCCATTTTTTCATAAACTCACTCAACTCAGTTGAAGAGAAGGATGCTTGACATCTCTCCAGAACTGTTCTGAACCTTAAGGTCTTAAACCAAATGTTCAGCAGTCTGAATGAAAATTTTGCCTGAATCAGAGCTGTAAACACATTGCTTAGAGAAAGTTGCCTTCCACTCACTGCAGGGTTTATAACTTAAGAGAGGACTCTAAAAACTAAGTTGCAAGGCCTCCATGGTGCCTGTTTAGGTAATGCACTTTAAGGGACTGTTTCACTGAGAAATCTAAAGCAGAACAAAACAAAAATCTATATTAGCTTGATTCTAGCTAAATATTAGATTGGCCAATGCAGCCCATTGATTTGCTGGGTTGAGAATGCTGTCATTAGGCGACCTGCAGCTTGGTTACCTGATGACAAAGGCCAGCCTTTCCCAAGGTAATGAGCAGTTATTGGAAATCCTCTCACCAGGAAGCAAAGCCCTAACATGGTTAGCATCCCCACTCTCTTTAACTTTCTAAAAACACATTTCTCATCTATTCAGTGTCCTTACCTGCCATTTACAACTCAGGGCAAAGCCTGCAGAAAACACATGACCACATATGCAGTTATAATGGCATAACCTGAAGTATCATTCCTCTGCTGTTCATGAAACTGAGTTTCCCCCAAGGATCTTCTCTCCCACAGTGAGACTCCTTGTGTTGGGATATCCCGCTGGACATAAAAGGTGCTGATAAAATGTCTAGTGGACTCCTTCAGGTTTTGTCCCCAGTGTGGCAGCTCACAGCAGGAAAACCCTGCTCTGAATTAGGCAGCTACCTGCATCTGACACACAGACCATGGAAAAGCAGAGTCTGTCGTGCTGCACTGGAGGGAAGGGAGGCACAAACCTGTCTGTGAGACAGGAATCTAGCATGCAGGTGTCCCACTCAGTGTGAAACTAAACAAGGCTGGATAGTGTACTCTGGAGTAACAGAGGTAAATATTGCTCCCCATAACCTGATCAATAATAGATATCTTAAATCACATTAGCCAGGTATTCTGGATGACTTAAAGCATAGCCCCATAGCAGAGCACTGAGGGAATTACAGAGTAATAGCATACTAGAATAAATTAGGTGGGAAGGGACCACAAGAAGTCATCTAGTCTAATCCTCTGCTTAAAGCAGGGCCAAACTGATCAGGCAGTTTAGGGCCTTGTCCAGGCCTATTTTGAGTATCTGCAAGGATGGAGAATCCACGGTTTCTCTGGGCAACCTATTCCTGTGTTTGACCACCCTCATGGTGAAAGAAGTTTTCCTAGTAGCTAATTGGAATTTTTCTTCTTGCAAATTGTGTCCGTTGCCTTTTGCCCTTCCACTGTGTGTTTCTGAGAAGGCTATGGCTCCATCTCCTCTACACCTTCCCAGTAGGTACTTGCAGACAGCGATAAGATCTCCCTTCAGCCTTCTCTTCTTAAGGCTGAACAAACTCAGTTCCTTCAGCCTCTCCTCATATATCCCTTACTCCAGCCCCCGACCTGTTTGGTGGCTTTCTGCTCTACTCGCTCCATTAAATCAATGTCTGTCTTGTACTGGGGAGCTAAGAAAACTGGACACACTACTCCAGGTGCAGTCTTACAAGCGCCAAATAGAAGAAGCACTGTTAAAAGAATTTCAAGAGCTGGAGAATCAAGTTTTCCAGTCAGTCCCGCTTGCTAGTCRTGCGGAGGTCAGTAATACACAAGAGCACCACTGATTTTGGTGCCTTCTTTAGGGTCTGTGAACACATGATGAAGCTGGAGTAGCTACACCAGGCACTGCATTCATATATGTGCTCAAGACGGCTGTCACTCTTCATTTCTGGCAGGACCACGTTCTTGTCCCTTGCAGCAGGGGGCAATGTGACGGATAGAGGACTTTCAGCCTACTGCTGACTTGCCTAAAGCGGGTTTTAATCTCTTCTCCTGTACTCTGATCACAGAGAATGTGGCTGATCTCTTGGCACACATGGAAAATTACAGGCCATTCCTGCTCCTACCAAATCAACCCCAGATCTCCACTGATATAGTGAGAGAGAGAGAGACACTCACATCTGTATATCTAAATGTGATGTCTTTATCTCAAACTGGACACGCTCTCTGTGCCTAGTTCCAGCAGCAAAACTTTTAAAAGCATTTTGAAAACCTGGGAGCAGTTCAGAAGACAGCCCCAGGGAAGACTGGAGGCTTCAAAAACCTGCCCTGGAGCAAAAGACTGGTGCAAGCTGCCTCATTCAGCTTTACTAGGAGAAAGCTGAGGAGGTGAGTAGATAACACCCCACACTAGCAGGAGGAGAGGACTCTGACCAAACATTGCTGCAATCAATCAAAAAACAAGAAGAAAAAGAGTGTACGATCTCATGGCTTGGAGGAGTAACTACAGGATTTCAGAATAGAAATATTTATCATCAATGCTAATTATGCCTTGAACTAGCTTTCCTGGGGACATGATAAGTTCTTCAATTCCCAGTCATGATTTCAAGACTTCACATGACAGTTTTATTCAGTCACATTATGATTTACTCAGTGGTTACTGCCAAGTTTCACTGAGGGTAAAAGGATTAGGATAGATTATTTTAATAGTCCTTTTTTTTTCCTGACATCCATCAAACTGCTCTTCCATTGCACAGCAAGCTCAAGGGCACCCCAGGAACTTAGTTCCCCCCAGCTGGGCCTTCTGACACACCCTGCTGAATAAAACATAAAAAAAAAGCTTCAAGATAAAGTTTTAACAATGAAAATATCAATAAATCAATCATCAAAATTTTGTTTATGGAGAACAAGGCCTCTCATGTAATTTCATAACAAAAAATAACCAAAACAAGAGGCAGCTCTTAACCAGCAGGCACCCCCTGTACCTACTTCACCCAATATTACCACAGTTCCCGTTTGGGGGTTCAGTGACCTCTACCATTTTCAGTGAAGCTGAGACAGAAATAATCCCTTTATAGGATACAGCATTTCCCATCCCCCTTCCCTCAAAATCCCTTAAACAAATCCACTCTCTCCTCCTTTCCCACACCAGGCCTTGGGTAAGAAGAGGCATCATTTTCTGCTCTTAACACATGCATTTTTGTAGCTGAATTACTATTAGAGTTTCCTTCTCAGCAGAATTTAAGAAAAAGGGTCTAACACTATTTAAGCATCAGAGATCAATCACACATGGATATAGCAAGGCCTTATACGACCATTCATTTGCTACACCAGAATTGCCTCTCCTCTATAGCTTTCTACAGCAGTTGCCTTCTCTTTGGCTGTCTCCACCTCTTCTCTAGTTTTTCTGGTATTTTTCAGTTTGTTTTAAGTTCCCATTTACTCCCTTTTCTCTAGTCCTGCCACACTAATTCCTCAAGACAGCACAAATTGCAGCCTCTTTTCCCTGGGATCCTTCCTGCTCTCCCTGGCCCTAGTGCTCATGTTTGAGCAGCTCCCTCCAAGCACCAGGCTCTCAACTGCTTGCTGCCTCATTTTCCCTGAGAAGCCCCAAACCTGGAGCCCAGTGCCACAGCCCCATCCCATTGTGGTGCAAGGCAGAAAGCCACCACACTGCTCCAGAAGCAGGGCAGGCTCCATCACAGAGCCCCAGGCTCAAAAGCAGCTTTGAAAAGTGGCACCAAACCCACGTGTACCCCAGGGACATGATCCCTTCCCTAGCAGTATTCTTGGCATACCAGATACACATTGCTTATATGCCCTGATGTCTCCAGCTCCATATGGTGAGGAGAAATGACACTTCAGAGATAGAGGTGCATGACCCATGAGCCAGGCTTGGAAATGGCTTTCTAATGCTGTGATCAAGAAAAGGGGTAAGACTGCTCCAGAGCTACCAGCCTTTCTGTCATTTYCTCTCAGCAGAGCCCAAAACCATCCAGCTGCAAAGCTAAAGAGTACAAATGCAGTCCTCAGAGAGGAGAGAGGGAGCAGAGGATCTGCACTGTTTGGACTTCATAACCCTCATTGCCAATAATCTGTATTGGCAATGTCACCCAAGCCCAGCACCATCTCTGGGCACTTCCCAGAGGGGGAACAAAATTTCATGCTGGGCTATTGGGCCCGATGTGCACTGGGAGAAGGGAAGCAGCCACAGGGATCACACACTGCAAGAGCACAGCAAGGATAGACAAATCACAGCCCCAGAAATCCAGGGTAATTTCCTGGGGGTGAATGGATGAGGGTATCTTAGTCTTCCAGGTCCTAAACCCTACAGTCCCTGTGCAGGAATTGTTCCCTTATCAAACTAAACAACGTGGAGTTGTTTCTCCTGGCTCAGATCATCAGTTTTTAAATCCAGCCACACGGATAAGGAATAGAAATCCAGCAATGAAAAAGCAGCAGTGGAACAACATTTTCCCCAACATGTTTTTAGTGAACCTGCTGAGAGCATACTTAGGAAGAGCTTTTCCCTTGTTTCTGCCCCAGTATGTGCCCTACAGCTCCCACCAAGAGAACCAGAGACCAGCCAGGACAAGTAATGCTGGCTGATGCTGCCCCCAAGCACAAGGGAAGAGGGCCAGTTCAGGGGAGTAATTTAGGAAGGCTCTAGCAGGGCAGATTTGATGGGTGTCTGAAGAGGCCAGTATCCGCGCTTGCACCATCGCCCTCTGGGACCCGCCTGACCCCGCACATCCACCCCGGTGGGACGCAGGATGCAGCCATGCAGCTGCAGCTCCCCAGCCCTCGCACGCCTGCTTTTTCCCCTCAGCCATGCTTTCCTGAAATGCATCATGGTGAGAATAATGGGAGGACATGTTGGCCAGGGCATTGCCGGTCTAACAGGGCCCAGTGACACCCTGGCCTTGTCTCTCCATCCAGGACAGAGCTACCTCCACTGCTTCCTCCCCCAGCTCTGGAGCTTGTTGAGGAAAAAGCACCAAAACCTTTGTTTTGGGCCTGGAGCCTGCAGCTCTCCTACAGTGATGGCCAGGTTGCGTGAAATGTGAAGGGGGCATTTGCAGTGTTTTCTGTATAAAGCTTCCTCTTAAAGCTAAAACAGCCTTAACCATGCAGGGACAGGAGAGGGAGCTCTCTGGCCTCAAACTCTTCAGCCGGAGCTCACTGCCCATGGGAAAGTGCACACAGAGGTTACTGCGCTGATAAACAGAAATGTCATTCCACAAACTGTCCTGTGGGAAACCAGCATCGTCCTTTCTCGGACAAAACTTCCCACACAAGAAGCCGCCGGTGGTGTCTGTGCACAGCCAGGACCCTGCACTCCCACTACACAGTATCACACTACAGCACAACCCACACAAAGGGGCTTATTCCAGAAGAAGAGACAGAAAAAAATTCCCTCCATGGCCTGTAGCTAGAGCATGCATGCAGCTGCGAGACCCCCCGCAGCAGAGACCAGACTGCACACACAGCCCTTCCGCACGCCACAGGCAGCTGCCATCCTCCCCAGGCAGGAACAGCATACACATCCCACGGGCTCCCCTGTCCATCCAGTGCAAACATTAGCAGCAGGCTTGAACATCTTCACTTGATTTTCCTTGCCAAGCAGGTACAGAGTCCTGAGACACCAGAGAGACAGTATTTTTGCTTGCCACTCCAAGCTCCTCTTAGCCAGCACTCAGCCCAGAAAGCTCTCCAGATTTTTTCTTCAGTGCGAGTGGCTTTGCAGGCTGCTTACAGCTATCTTAGACCACTGCTGATGGATAAACATATGCATGTGCATGTGCATGCACACACACACACACACACACACTTCTGGTGAAGTTGTACCTAGCCTGTAACAGGCGATTGTAAGGGCTGTGTCTGGTCATACAGCACAGAGAGAGAGGACAAGCAAATAATTAAAAATCTGTCATCCTCTGGAGACAAAAAAAAAAAAAAATGCACAGGGTCATAAAAGGTCCTCTTCTTCTGATCTCCCTGAAATTCATGTGTCTAGGTGCCTTTTTTAGTATTAGTATTAAAATGGCCCAAGCTAATTGCCAGTCCAGCAATTGAACTGGCCCTGGCAAAAGGCTAGTGAGCAGAACTCACTCTACCTATCTTCTGTTGACAGTTATCAAAACATTTTACAAAGGAAATGTCCAAGATGGAGATAAGGACTAGATTAAATTTACACAGCCTCTACAGTCAGGTTTCCATTCTTCCTTATCACCCTCTCCCCTGTCCCACAGCCTACATGATAGGCTAAAAAAGGTGCAAGTTTCAGTCTTATCGGTCAAATTGGGTTAACTTTAGCCACACCAGCTGCTAACTACATGGCTGCTGCTATTCCAGCCTTTCCTTGTCCTCTAGGGCTCTGGAACACCAATATATTAATATTTGTTTAAACATGGTGATTTGGAGTTTCTCAGCTGGTTCCTTCACAAGTACCATTTTCCTCAGCTACTGGGGTAGTAGGAAGGTTTTAGCATTGCAGTAAGACACCACAAAGTCATCCTGCTCCCCACGCAGAACAGAAACCTCTGCTGGCAGCTCTGCCTCTTCCACCTCCTGCAAGATCAGCCTGTCTCCTGTGTCTTTGCAGAGGATCACTGCTGGGGTTTTGTTTATTCTGCTAATGCTTTAAGAGTCCTTTCCTGCAGGTTCTGGGAGAGGCTATAGGACAGGGTTACATGCGAGGGCAGGAGCTGGGGATCGCTAGCTTGGTTCCTGAGCTATTCCCTGCTTCCATGCTTATTATGTGACAGATAATAAGAAATTGGAGAAAAGCAAGAAATCTATAATACAACTAAAAGATCCCTGAAACCAGAGCTCAAGAGAATTCCCTTGAGGGGCTGAACCGGCAAGAAGTGTCCTTCATTGGCAAGGCACAAAAGGTATGAGGATGCGCACCCTGAGCTGTTGCTGGAGATCAGATGGGGAGCATCTGGGCATGGGCCTCCCTCCGTCCACCCCTGCCCTGTGCCTGCCTGAACACTACATCCCAGCACAAGCACTCACCACCTTCTCTGAGCCCAGGCCTCTGACAACATGATGTACAGAGATGATTTGATGCATTCACAGCTTGCAACCACTGGCAGTTTAAGTGATTTTTTAATTCCCGCCTGTCCACCACAACCCAGGGGCCATCCACACCCCCATTCATGGCTGTGCCACGGTAATGCAGTTATCCGCAGCAGAAACGGGAATGCTGCTGCTGAGCAGCTCCTGTTGGCCATTGCCTGGAAAGGGCCAGAGACATCCTCCCAGCCCAGGGCTGGGTTCATCACACGCCTGGGGGGTGCTCGGCACATCATTAACTGTGAGATGAGCAAGTCAGAGAGAGATCTGAGTAGCATCTTGTATATTGAAAGCCATTTGTTTAGCATGTGTGGAAGACAATGCACTGGTCATGGCCTCGCATGGCCAAGGGCTGCACATGTTGTGCCTGAAGGGCCACTCTGGCAAGCTGCATTGCTTGCGTGAGTTTTAGTACGGAGAAATTTCCAGGGGACAGTAATGCTYATGGCTCAGAGTAATCTAATCAAATGGAGATGTCAATATCTGAATTAATCTCTGAGCTGAAAGGAGTCTCTGGTGACTTGGACTCTTCTGGGGTGTGATTCACCTAATTCAGTAGGAGGTCAGAGGAAACACACCCCAAAATTGTCTATCTGTCTGCAACACCTCTCCAGGGAGCTCAGCAAAGTGCAAGATGAATCCCACCCCTCATAATTCCAGGTGGAAGTCATTTTACCTTGCATTTATGCAGAAAGACCATGCCTCTCCTGCTGGGTCTCTGGTAGGCTCACTGCTAATCCCAGCAAAAATCCCATCATGATCTCTCGAAGCTGCAGTTAACCCCACATTTTTTGAAGCAGATTGAGGTGAAGGCTCCCCTTCCTTACACTGCGCTGGTGGCTTCCAGCAGCCAAATGCAGCATGTTTTTACCTAAGTCTTTGATAGCTGTAGGAGCAGAGAGCTATGCTATCATTTCCCCACAAACCCACCTTGTAGGCCAGGAGCAGCCCTGGGAGTGGAGCAGCACGCAAACCAGCAGTGGCTGAGGTTTAATGGCAAGACCCCACTGACGGCAGCAAAACCAGAGTTTCCCTTGTGAAGTCCTGAGTCTAGAATAAGGGGTCGCCCGGCCAGGGCATGCCGGGACCTGAGAGAGCAGCAGCCCATCACGATCGTCTGGAGAGAGGATGGGGGGACGACACTGAGTCATTGCCCATCAATAGGTAGTTTGGCATTTTATTTGTATGTTTGCCCATGTGTCCTGTCACTTTGGTCCTATAAAACAGCTCCCAATACCCTGTAAATAATCCATGGCAAGAATCCCAAAGCCCCAGGAAAGATGTACCACAGGAAGATAGCAGAAGGAAATAAGGATGTCATCACTTTCCTAGGTCCCTGCAATCACAGGGAATTAGTTATCCCCCAAACAGATGCATATTCACACAAGGCTTTTAATGCCAAGAGGAATGGCCCTTTCTTCACTGATCCTTGTCAGATGAGAGCAAAAGGCAGGCCCTTGTTGTCTCCCACAGTAATGCTAGTGATTAGGGAAAATATACAGTAACTCCTGGCTGAAGATTTCCGGTTCCCACCACTGCCTCCTGGGCCGGGAGGAAAACATGCCCTTTAGGAACGTACTCATGCTGCTTTCATATGGAAGCACTAATGAAAGCACAATTTCAGGCCAGCATGTGTCCTATCACAATGTCAGAAGGAATCAGCTTGTCTAGTCTAGCTATTCAGCTGCTCAGCTGTCTCCACTCTGCTCCTGTGAGCAGCACTTTGGGGTCATGCCAGCAGCAGCGGCAGCTCTCTAATGACATACATCTGCACTGCAGCAGCCACCCGTGGGCTTCAGGGGGGTTCACAGGAGCTGGCAGCAATCTGTTTCTGAGTCTTTAATACCGCTTTAATATTGCAACAGAGCAAGCATAACATATGGCTTCCTGATCCCCCCCACAGCACCAAGAGCAAATCAGTTACTTATGCTAAAATCCCTCATGCTCAGCCTCCAATTGTCAATTGGCTTGATATTAAAAAAGACATGTTCAGTTTGCATCAATCAAAAATGAACCAAGTTAGCATCTTCCCCAATGCATTACCTCCGGGGGGAGTCAGTGATCATCAGGAACATGGTCCATAACTTAGGAGGGCCCACAACTGCCTAATTTTTCAAGTTGGTCCAACTGATGGCAACCACAAATCATGGACAGCTTTGTAAAATCAGGAAGACAACTGTATTTAACTCATTCAGCTTGCCTGGCAAAAAACAGGAGCAACCACTGCTCAGGAGCGGTTTATTACCTCTTTCAGTGGTAATGAGCTGGCCCTCCTCGCATTTACTGCAAGGAGAGATGAACAGCTGTCATCTGGGCTCTGATGAGGCCCAACAAAAATATAGCAAACCAAGATATATTTAGCAGCCAGGCATTTATACAAGTAACTGACAATGTAAAGAATAGCCACAATCCTGCTGTCACACCAAAGAAAGCTTTCAGTTGCCTGCCTTGAGCATGGTCCAGGCCTGGAGGAGCACAACATACTCATCAGCACCTCCCTCGGCTGGCTCTTAGCCAGCTTCCAGAGGCAGCTGGGGCTTTTGATCCTAATTTCATGGAGTAAGCCCAGATTTTAGTGGATGATTGGTGTCCCCTGCAAGCTAGAGCACAGCAGGTTGAGGTAAGAGCTGGGAACAAAGCATCCCTAACATCCAGAGGCGACTGCATGAATGGTGGTCACCTCTCGAAAATGCCTCAAAGCATCTTCAAAGCTCTTTGAAAGGCTTCCCGCAAGAGCAGAACCTCAAACCAACAGGAAAAATCCCTCAGCACAAGACAGCCTCCAAGAGCAGGAGAGCAAAGAAACCTCCCCCAGCTGGATATTCCTTAAAGAGTTTTTCAACTCTCCCTGTATCCCCTCCGGGCAAGAAGTGCCATACACCCCGCTACAGGCTTTCCTGCTCTTGTCACTGCTATCTGGGACCTGTTATATCTGCCACAGTGGGAGGCAGTGAAGAGTCTGGAGAGCCAATGTCTACTTCAGTCCTTCACCCTCAGCCGCATCACTCAGTTGGCCTTCCCTCAGGTCTAACTCTGTGCCTGCAGAGGCAGGAGGGATACTGCACCCCTGCAAAGCCAGACAGTGCTGGCGCAGGCACACAGGCAAGTGCCACACTCTCCCCTCTGGTTTTGTGGAGTTGGCTTTGTTTGAAGAAGGACACCAGGATCCAGCCACTGCCATCCCTGGAAAGCCTTTCACACACTGGGAGACATGGGCTACCCCAACCCCGTGGCCATTAATAGCTCTAAGCCAGCTAGATTTATGGCAAGGGCTAAAAACAGCCTTGGCTGTTGCCGCTGAGTCAGGAAGCAGAATCACGCAGCCGCCCTAGGGTGGGCAGTGGCACTCCTCTCAGTGTCAGGGCCCAGACTCAGTCACGATGTGTGCGTATGCACAAAACAGCCGTGCCAGGGGCAGCCAGCAGGCTTCAAACCCTCTGGGCTATTTCTGATGTCCCAGGCAATGGCACATAGCACAGCCAGGGGATTTTATAAGCAGTGCTGAGGCTCTGGCATGGTCTCCCCGTGTGTGGCAGGGCAGCTGAGGCACTTCACTGGCTGAAAGCCTGAGCCCCATCTCCTATTGCTTCCCAAGCTGCTCCCGCAATTTTGGGGAGTCTGGGGAGATGCAACCTTCCTTAGCCTTCAAAGCAGGACAGTCACAGCCACACTGCCCACCAGAAACCATCCCTGGTGTGCTGACACCCAGGAACTGGCTGTGAAGGCGCACAACACCTCTGCGGAGCAGCACAACTGGAGCTGGCCTAAGCGTGGCACCACTGTCCTTGCTGACACTACTGTCCATCCCTTCCAGGCCTGATCTGCCTCTGCAGCTCAGCGCTGGGGCTCTCACCAGCAGCTGTCCACCCCGGGCACCAGGCATCAGCGACAGCCCAGTGGGAAGCACTGCATTTCCTAGACACTCATCCACAGTTGAGTTCAGGTTTTCACTTTCCCTGACATAGGCTTAAAGACTGTGGGCAGTAGCTAATTTCCACATGCATGTATATTTTGAAATATGTAGTTTTAGAGATGAAAGAAATGAGGACTGGACCTCTGAGGTGTAGTTCTGCTTCCGAAAGGTAACATACTTCAGATGTACTTGGTGCTCACTGTTTGAGAGATTCTCATAAAAATCACCATGTACTGAAGTGACAGACAACAGTCACTCTTTCACCAAACTGAATAAACATTTTCAGTTATCTCCTTTTCACAGGCTTCCAGCAGTGACATTTTATGAGCATATTTTTAGATAGATTCTTCTCACTGTTTGCTCAAGCCAGTTCAATCTGTTATACCATTGTACAATCTGTTATGGTAGATTTACATTTAGGGCTGTAAAAAAAGACTCCTGATATTTTGGAGAGAAAAAAACACAGTGGGTTTGGGGGTTTTTTTGGACTTAAAGTCAAGTTAGCCTATAAGCAGTGAGCTAGCAAAGACTTAACTTCCTTATCAAGAAAAGCTCACTGGGCTTTATTAGGCAACTCATTGGCAGTGTTTTATTCACTAGGGGGAGGGCGGAGGGTCTTCCATTCACAGTCCTTCAAAAATGATTATTATTCTACTTAAAATGCTTTCTAAAGTCTCTGCTTTTGAGTCTAATCTGCATTAAACAAGAGCTGGGGGAGAGCTTTTTCTGGTGAGCTAATAGAATTCCCATTTGAAACTTAAATGACCTCTTTATGGGAAGTCATGCTGGAACCAGTGTAAAAACAAACTTCAAAAAAAAGAGGGAAGAAGAAATCATGTCCTTCTTTCCAAAGCAGAGCTCTGCTGCTATGGTTACTTTCTGTGTTTTGAAGAGTCCTTCTGTATATTCTCCCTTGCTCAGAGCATGTGCAATCACCAGCCTACGTGCATTTATTAGCATGTGAATTTTGCAGGCCCAGGGTCACCAATAAGGGTTAAAAGGCTAATGTATAATAAGAGGAAAATTAAGCACAATTAAACTCTGAGAGATCAACACATTTCTTATAGGTGCCAGTACCCCTTATTCAAAACTGGCAAATTGGAGCAGAAATAAACCGTCATAAGATGGTTTAGAAACCAATTGTGAGGTTTTTTTTAAATAAGGCATTTTCAGTATTTCTTGCTGCTTGGATTTTTAAATTTCATATTAAGCTTCTTTTTTTCAGCCACAGATACCAGGATTTTCCTTTTGTTTTCCTATTTTTTTAAATAAAGGTAGATGCAGTTTAGTAGAAATGCCAACAGGCTGGCCAAGCTGGTAAGGAGGGCTTTAAACTAGGAAAGACGGGGGAAGACGAGAGTTATAGTGCCAGGGTAGTTGGCAAAAGACTGCTCAAGTCAGGACGCCTCCAGCAGGTGAATGCAGCCAGGGAAGTGCGCGTGGGATGTGGCTATGGAGGATCCTCTTTTACCCCTCCTGGGAAACCTGCATGCTC
>NW_020450700.1:274336-287983 GCF_003343035.1 Apteryx rowi | reverse complement strand
CGAGGCAACGGGCACAAACTGAAACACAGACGCTTCCATCTGAACATGAGGAAAAACTTCTTCACTGCGAGGGTGACAGAGCACTGGCACAGGTTGCCCAGAGAGATCGTGGAGTCTCCTTCTCTGGAGATATTCAAAAGCCGCCTGGATGCAGTCCTGTGCAACGTGCTGTAGGTGACCCTGCTTGAGCAGGGGGGTTGGACTAGATGATCTCCAGAGGTCCCTTCCAACCTCAGCGATTCTGTGATTCTGTGATTCTGTGAAACCTTCAGTAAGATGCCTGTCAATACCAGCCTGTATGTGTGTAGCCTGTGTGTGTGTAGCACAATGTAGGTTCCTATCACATTGTTTCAGTATGATTAAAGATGTTTAAAATAAAGACTATGAAATAGTCATGTATGAAGTTCATATAAAAATCCAAATACAGCGGAGAAGTTAAACAAAGGAATCTGGTTAAGTGACAAGTCAAAGCACTGAGAAGCCCTCCTGTCTCTCTAGATGATATAAATTTAGTTCCTTTTTATAACAAGTTATTGATCTTAATTTAAAAGAAGTCTTTGTTCTTCTGATGTCTGAAAATGACAATTTAAGGATACACCTCTAATAGCAACACACTCTAAAAAAATGCATCATTCTTATGGCTAATAATATCAAGGTAAAATATTTAACAGTCAATGTTAATGTGTTACAAGACTTTAAAGTCAGGTTGTTGCGGAAGCATCCGAAGCACTGCAAGAATGCGGTCACGCTCTGGCATGGGCCTTACATCTGGGTGAGGAATTTGCTGTTCTCAGGAGGTGGCCGATCACTGCTGCCCGCTCAGCTCATGTCTCATTGGGTTCGCCCTTGCAATGGAGACCTAGATACACTGGAAAAAAGACAGCCTCACCCACCATGCCACAGCATGGAAGAGACCTTTTCTTCCGCCCTTATTGGGAAAAGCAGTTTGGTCAAAGCTCAACAGCAGAACAAAGAATAAAGCCCAATCTTCAGGACCTGAGGCTGGAGACCAACCCACCAGACCAGTGCCTTTCCCGGCCTGTTTTCTGCAAACTCCAGGGGTCTTCATATTATTTCAAAAGAGCTGCAAAAGGCAACTAACCCGACTGCACCATAGCTTGAAATTCACTCTAAGATAAATTTCCTCTGGGGACCTCTCAGAGCAAAAGGAAACATTAAGATTTGCTGCATTTAACCAAATTGGCTTCTGAAATGCTGCCAGCTGTTGAGTAAAGGCCTTTGCCTGTGCAGTAAACTGACTCAGCTAAAAGCAGCATGGCATTAGGCTGCTTTATGTGAAATGCTCCACTGTCAGCACAAAGTGAGTCCACACACAAGATTTTATAGCGTACAATTTATTATTTTCATCATTATTACACCAAGGTGTCAAGCAAGATCTTGAAGATTAAACAGCAACAGTTAGCATACTAATAGATATACGCATATTCAACTCCACACCCCACTCCACAGCTTGCAAACCACTCAAGCTTGGAAAAACATCCAGCCTACCACAATTTTAGCACTTCCCAATTAAATCCTCACCTTTAAATCTCTTGCTCAGAGCCCTGTGTTGCTGAAATAGGGCAGCGCTGCTCTGGTTGCCCATTCTTCTCACCTTTTTACTCTTCCAGGTTGAGACCACTTGGTTTGTGAGGGTCAGTGGTTAATAAATCCTTTCCTTCTTCTATCACAAGGCATATCATAGACACCAGCACACACACAGCGTTGGCCCTGCTCTGTTATACACAGGCATAAAAGCTTTCCAGTTCCTCCTCCAAATCCATAAACCAGATGCTTTTAGAGATGGCACACTTACTCTGCCTGTAACTATGCTTAGCTGAGAGATGGACATTCCCTAACAAATACCACACTAGATCTCCATAAAATGACAGGTTGCCTTTTAGTCATTCAGTTGTATCACCTCATTGCTAGCTAAGAGAAGTGTAGGCAGTCTCTTATATGGCCTTTGTAACTGGGGTTTTAAAAAAAAAGAACTCTCTGCTAATTAAATAAGTCTGTGCTTACTTAAAAAACAAAACCTACACACATTATCAAGAGATTTAGCATTAAGTTCTGGGGATGAGGGAATCTTTTATATCAGCCAAGGAGCCATTGCTATGCTCTCTGACTCTGTTTTGCCATTTACAGAACAGAGGTAACCACATCCACTCAACCAGGGGCAGGGAAGCTTAATTAACTAATAGTTACACAATGTTTTTACAGGAAAGCACGTGTTTACAGTTTCATTTTGTAATAATTAGTGTCACATACTACAGCAATGTCTCCAGGACTTTAATACCTAATCCACATGAGTGACATTTTACAGAGCTCAGCAAAAAATCCTTGTTATTAAGCAACCAATTATCCCTATGTCTGTATGCTCTGTTCTTACAGGTGCCCTGACATGTCTCCAAAGAAGCAGGTAGTAGGCAAAAGTTTGACTTGCTCATGACTCAGTGATATTAAATCAATTTGCTTTAACTAACTGTCTCTGATGCAGTGACTGCACATTTACCCTACAATTAAAACAAACAAAGTATGTTTGCATTCATTCAAAATGAGCCTGGTTCAGATGGCTATCTGAACACAGGAGTAGAGCTATTAAAAGATGACTGATTTGGTGCCTTCTGGGCTAAAACCATTACATTTTCCAGGACTGGTCAACACAGATATCCAAAGCAGTGCTGTTCATTGAGAGACCCGAGTTATAACTGTAATTCTTTTGCAAAACTTCCTCTGACCTCAGATCTTGACTTCAGTCTCTGTTGGGGTCAAGGCAACAGATCGAAAGAGCAGATCTGACAAGGAGCTTTCATAAGGTCTGCTGATAAAGACCACCAAAGATCTTTAGTGGATGTACCTTTTGCTACTGGCTCCAGATAATGAAATACTTTATTTCTGAGCAGACCAAGTCACAATAAACATGAACTGAACCTCACCAGAAAATGCTATTTTTCCAAAGGCTGCCCTTGCTTATCTCCTGGACAAAACCGTGCTTCCTTTTGATCACTGGCAGGTGCAGTATGAGTACTAATCTCTAAAAACACCTGAAGTAACCTCCTCCTTCTGGGAGTATCTGTCTATGTTTTGGATATACAAGCTTTGGATATGCAAGCACTACTAAAGTGTTGCTGAGAACTGATCCAGATGTTTCATACCATCCTAGAACTGACTAAACAGTTACAAGAGCCCTAGGGGAAGAAAAAGGAGGCTTTTTGCAAAGACAACATCAGTGGTATTGTACACAGATTTTAAAATCAAGGGCATAAAAAGTATTTTAAGGTCATGCTTGGCATCACAGTAATAAGCAGTTCAGGCCTATAGCAAACCAGAGTAAAGAAGGAAGATAGAAGAAAATCACATTTGAGAATAAAGGTATCGAGCAAATAAGAACACAAGTCCTACAGTTTCTTCTGGAATTACTTTCCTAAGCAGAGCATCTTTGCTTCCTGGGGTTGCCCCACTAGGGTACCCCATCTCCCTGATTCTTCTGCATAGGTTTTCCATCTTTGGCTGCACGTAGCTGACAAATCCACTAAAATCAGCCTTTACACACATACATATCTACCTCCAGCTTTCCATCCATTCCAGAGCAGATTTTTCCCACCGGTTACCCATCCTTTCGATGGCTAGAACTTCATACAAATGTGGGCATCAAACTCAATTCACTATTCTCAGCCTGGCCAGCACTGGCTTAACCACTCAGCCCAGATCTCCTGTCCAAGGTCAAACACTTGCACTGTGATTTGTTCTGCTAAACTGCCTCTTGTTTCTGTTTCCATTAATTAATGACAACAAGGGCGCTGAGCAAGTGTTTCCAGCTAGTGCTCACAGTCGAGCTGTAGTGATGCTGGTGGCCTGTTTGAAACCTGGCCAGCAATCCAGCCCAGAAAACTAGACCTTGGCCTTCCTTGTAGACAAATGCTCCTCTTGCAGAGGCAGATGACCTGGCAATTCCTCCACACATTTTCCACTGCATTCCTGCACTCACCACCTCGTTTGGAGTTCAGGATTTGTCACATTTTCCTGCAACATTTGTTAGAAATAAGCCTGACCCAAAACATAGTATTAAACTGCTCTGAATTCAGAGAGCTGAGATTCAGGACAAACTCTTATTCCTGTGATAACCTCAGCTGTAACTCTCATGTCCAAATTTCTGTCCTGCCTACATTTGAGTCATAGCCAAACTGGCAGAAATCCTCTGTAGTCTCAGAGGCTACATCTTTGCTGGTAAATAAAACAGGCCAGAGCTTGTCCTCTACTCCCGAGGCCATCTGATACAGCCTAGCTTCCTCTGTACAGCGAAACGCCCTCGCCTCCACCAAAATTGGAAGGCTACATCCAAACTGGTGGCTGCAAAAGGTCCCTGGCCGGCAGTAGCCACCCAGCCTTGCCTGGTTGTCATCTGAGAGACCAATGGGAGGGCCAGGCCAGCACCGTGTCTGCCACCGTCCTGAGTACGGGCCAACTTGCACCAGCATCCATGTCACACCAGGTCCTGGCCTGTGCCCTGGTTCCGACCAGTTTCTGGGTCTAGATGTAGCTCAGCACCAGCTCAGTTTTAGGGAATGCTGGGGGGAAGGTTTTCACTGTTTTTCACATCAGTTTCCAGGCTGAGAGATGTGGGTACAGAGCTGACCTTCCTCATGTTGGCAGGGCCAAAGAAAGCCAGGGAATGGAGCTGGCCAGAGCCAAGATGCTCTGAGAGCAAGAACTTCCTTGCACAGCGCGTGAATTTGAATGTGGTTTATCTTATAGATGTAAAGGCTGAGAAAAACCTGAGTCCTCCCTTGCACCCAGAGTTCCTTAAAAGCCTTAAACTTACAGGCAGATACAGCATGCCCCGATGCACAGCACGTGCCATCAGCTGGCACCGAGCTGCCTTCTGGCCCAGAGATTGGAGAGGCACAAGGGAGAGCAGGGGAACAGGCCAGATGAGCAGAATTGCTCAGATGCAAACAGGTAAATTTGGAAGAAATAGTTCCCCAGTCCTTCTTGGTCCTGACTTCCAGCCCAAGGCCCAGAACACACAACTGCCTCCACAGCTGCATGGAGAAGCAGCACCGAGGCCACGATTTTTGCCCTGGCTCACTACGTGCCCATAGCAGGACAGACCGGAACATCCCCAGCGCTTCCACGGCTGCGCTCAAGCTCGCTGTCTATGCCAGTACAGGGGCCCCACTGCAAGGTGCTTCTGGGGACTGCTCTGTGCTACAGATCCCTCTGTGAAGTAGCATGGCCACTGCAGAGCCACCAGAAGGACCCCTTCACCGTGTGTCCACCCAGAGCCTCCCAGCCCCTTGGCTGGCTGACAGAGCAGCATAGCATTGGCCCAAGCTGCAGGCTGGGCACCACGAAGGCCAAGGTGCCTATCAGTTACCTTCTCCTCCTACCACCTTGAAGCTCTTTGTCAGAGGGTTCAAACAGCTCCACATCCTAAGACTGATACAACRCTCTGGCAGAATCTGGTACAATCATTGGAAAATTTAGGTTGGAAGATATAAACTCCCCTGGACTCCAGCAGTGGAAGACCTTGATTAGATGGGGCATGTGGGGACATGCCTTTTCTCCAGGCTAAACAAAACCCATCTCCTTAGCTTCTTACTTGCCCGGTCTTAGATGTTGTGCAGACACCCCAATGAGCTGCTTGGGAGCTGGGGTCCTGTGCTCCTCAGGTACACACTTGCATGGCCTGATTTGGGGCTTTGGATCATCCTTGATGTTCATCTGCAACGCTCCTTTTTGGCATGTTCGCTGGAGTCACTGCTCCTTTGAGAGCTGGAAAAGCAAAAGTTATAACACAAGAGTAATATTGTATTCTCCCAGCCTGTCTCCCCCAAGCAGGCTCTGACGGGTACTAAAAGCAGAGACACAATAAATCTCATCTTCCCCGTCTGCAGCACGGATCTGCCCTGCTCTGTCCCTGCTCAAGCTACTCTGGGCTCCCAGTCTTGCCTTTCAGAGGAGATGTAGTCACTGAGTTTACAAGACGGGGTTATGAGTTAGAAGTCACAGCCTTGAATCACTGACCCAGGTTTCTGTTATCCAGGGAACAATCCTCCTGCACCTTGTTCCCATTTGTAACCTTTCCTGGCAGCCCAGGTGTGAACGTAGGGCAGATCTCTACCATCTGAAATCTCAGGTCTGTGTCCTGGCCTGAAACACAGCTTGATAGAGTTAACTACATGCTGAAAGGTACATTGTGCATTAGCCACATGCTGTACAGATCAAACTTTTTATAAAGGAAATGCTTTTAAAAACTTCCCTGCCATTAGTCTCATCAAATGTGAAATACTTAAAATTGTAGAAGTTCTTTCAACTAGAAAAATGCAAAGGCTTTCCCTCGAGGTAAAAGCACACCAGTGATTTTGCACTTAAAAGCCAAGTGAGATGAAAGGAAGGTCTCTTCACAACAGTTACTGCCAGCATAAGCGATTCCCACTTGCACCACCCTTTTCAGATAAAGACCTGGAAATTCCTGCCCTGCCTTTCCCTCAGGCCACCCCGACTTAGCAGTCCCCACTCTACCACCTCCGCCACCCCACACAGAAGCTACCCATTCACAGCATGTGCTCTGCCAAAGTTCGCTTTAGATATCTTTGCTACAAACCTGCCTAATCTCAGTCTCTTTAGGAGACATGCAGGTTTGCTAACAGCAGAACAGTTCATGCATACCATTAAGGGATCAGGCATGATCACGTTACAGCCACTCAACAAGTTATCATAGACAGTCACAGAATGGTTGAGGTTGGAAGGAGATCACCTCTAGAGATCATCTAGTCCAACTCCCTGCTCAAGCAGGGTCACCCAGAGATTGTTGCCCAGGACCCTGCCCAGACAGCTTTTGAATATCCCCAGGGATGGATTGGAGACTCTACAACCTCTCTGGGCAACCATGACCTGAGCCACAAAAACTGACATTATCCAAGGACGTGCTTTTAACCTAGCTCATCTGTGAGTGGCTGACTTGGCTCAAGCCTGAAGTGGGCTAAGGGCACATAGGGACAGTCACCACCACTCTGCTGACAGGGGATAACCTGTCAGCTCCCATAACTCATAAATATGTCCAAACACTAGGTCAGTTTTATTGCCTGCTGGTAAGATATTAACTTCGGCTATTTTTTCCTAAGCACAAGTTAAACCAGTTTAACTGCATCTATATTTGGGTGGTAGGGAGGGTTTCTTGCACTCAGGCCTCCTTATACCAACTGTGCTTGATGCTGGCTCCATAGGGTTGAGGACATCAGGAGAAAAGATATTCCTACAGTTATAACTGCTCAGCGCTGCTGACCTCCAAAGGAACAAGCACTGCCTGCTCACCTGTCCTCTCATCATTACAGAGATACCAGAAGGCATTATCTCATTTTACTCAGGAGACACAGAGAAACTCAGTAGTCCCTTGTCYAGGACCAATGCAAGCCTGCAGCAGCACCAGGACTGTGCCGGCATCCTTGGTCCTATTCCAGCGCCCTGTTTCACAGGGCCTCTTAGTTCCACAAGCCAGAGCTGCTGTCAGAGACATCCCCGCAGCCCAGTGCCTTTTCTGAGGGTGAGGCAGGGAAAAAGCTGCTGGAGAGTCAGATGCTGTCAGGGCAGCAAGACAGGGTCTCCTTTCTCTCCTAGAAAACCAAGCCTGGTGTCACCTGCCTGCTTGCCTGACTCCCTGCCTGGTGTCACCCGAGAATTTTGCAAGTCTGCAGGTTGTCCCATTATGAATATCATCAAGAAAATGTTTTACTGAGCTGAGATGTGGCTACGGTAGGGTTCATCTGTGACTGCTGCAGAATGAATCTGTGATAGGTGCTCTTGGGTGATATCAGCATATGCTCCCCGTTATGATCACATCTTGGAAAGGATCAGGTCAAAGGGATCAGTCTCGCCAAAGGTCTAAAACCAGGATATAGAGGATATAAAGAAAGAAATTTTACCAATAGCTTCAGCTTTTAAAAAGAATGCTTTGAGGGCACTACCATAGATCAAATAATTTCTACCAGCTGCTATTCACAGAGTGGTTCTACATGAAGCAGAGGTTCCCAGGCCCCACGGAGACGACTGGGTCACCCAGCAATTGCTTGCAGGTCTCAGCTAAGCAGAGCTGGAGTCCCGGCTCAGCAGCTCTGGCATGTCTACACCACATCTGACACTCCTGAGCTCCAAGACAGCCATCCCTGCCTGGCTGATACCCTGTAGCCTGCTTGTTCTGCTTCCTGAGATGACCCAGTCTTGAGAGGCTTAAACCTTGTCTGTGCTGAAGGTGAGAAGCAACTTTCCCTGCACAAAACCCAAACAAGAATGGGGTTTCCACTGAGACAGGGAGGGAACGCTTGGACAGGGCTCGTACATCACATTACACATGAAATGTAACTCTCCTCCGGGCTGGTTCGCTGTTCTCATGTTTTTGAACAAACCAGAGCCCTTCTTTTCAAATGTGGGGCTCAGGAAGGAATGAATGTTTACAGACAATGCTGAGGGTGCGGTGAAATCCAAGATGTGTTGAAAAGACACTCTTAAAAAATATGCTTCTGTATTTAAATATGTGTTCTCGGCAGTTTTCACAAATTAGAAGAGTCAAGTCAGGACATGGCTCAGAGTCACAGGAAGTGAGATCTCTGCATCAAAGCAAATGCCTAAAGAACTTTCAAAATTACAGATAAATTTTGCAGGAGGTTTTGGGTGACACCTGTCAAAAATCCAGACAAAGGCAACATCTGGGAAAAGGTTCTGATAATAAGGCCCAGCTGTCCCATTTTGCAATACAGGCAGGCTCTGATCTGAGCGATGTACACATTTCCTTTACTACACACAAGTTAATGCTACAAAGACAGATTAATAAATAAACCTGTTTACTGAAAGGTAACACTGGTCCAGCAGTTTGCAGCAGGAAAGATTAAGCTTTTCCTGCTTGCTCTATAGAGACCAAATCTTACCAGTTTCTTTCTTTTCTTTTTACAGAGTGGTAAAAGCTGCATAAGCTTAGATGTATACTTACATCTAAGTAAACTTCCCATAGACTTTCACTGGGCTACTTCTAACAGACCCACAGTGGGGGCATGTCTGCACCCAAATCAGCAAGGTTGTTCCAAACTTGCAGGCATGTCCGCATGGCACGGGGCCGTGCTACACGGAAATATTCAGGTCCTCACAGGTGGACCAGCAACTGCGCAGTGGTGGGCTCAATCGAGGAAGACATGGCACTTCTCCTGCCTGCCGCATCCTGGGAGCAGCTGCACCACTCTGGCTGCAGAGGTGGCTCACCCCAGGATGTCTGGGTGGCACAGGAGAAACCAGCCTTTTAATCTGTGAGCGAGGTGAGATTGCCTTTAATTTTTAACTCTGAATTTCAATCCTTTCTGTAGCTAATACAGATGACCACGAAAAACCTTAGCTTTCCAGAGCTCCCTGCCAAGGGACTGCATCTATCTCTACTGGAGATTTGCTGAAAATATGGCAGCTATCAGAAAAGAAGGCAAAATTTAAACACATGTGATGTAATATTTGTTGTTACAAGACCAGCTTCTTCTGTGAACTAACTGCAAATACCCTAGAAAGTTTCTGAAAAACAGAGCTCCCCAGGTTCTGCTTTGGCTGTTACGTCGAAGGCAACCTGTTATTTTTACCAAGTGAGCAAATTCCTAATACATTTGCTCTGCGGCACTTCAGCAATACAGAAGATAACGACTAGTAATATTGCCACTGCTAGCCGTGCCTCACTGAGATGAAAGGCAGTATGGCCCGGCCCTCGTCTCAGCCCACTGCCATGACACTCCTGATCCTTGCACCGGACCCCCTAGGGGTATTGGTGCTTCCATCATCATCCTCCCTTCCCTCTTTATGCTCCAGCTGCTGAGCGTGTGCACAAGAGTGTCACAAGAGAGAAGAGTGATAGTTAACAGTCCTGCCCGTTGTCCATTATCTGACATCAGATGGGACAGTCTGGTTTATTCTGGTCCTTGGGGAATGAGCAATCCCAAAGTAAGATCAAAAAGTGACATTTTGTCCCAACTGTCCTATTTCTCTACTCCATGTTGCCATTGGTCTTGGAAGACCAGTAGAGCCTCTCAATACCACAATAGCACAAATCAGTGCTAGCATCTTAAATGGATAACAACAATCTTAAAACAATCCCTTGTTCCTCAGAGGTATAAAAAAAAATAAGCCATAAGGTTTGGGCAAGATTTGGGTGTTAATACAAATAGGTATAGATGTGTGTATGCATTTGCTGTAAATAATTCTATTATTAGAAGAAATGAGTGTCAGGTTTGAAAAGTGCTGTCTAACAAAGGTAGGCAACCTTTCGAGGGCAGTGTGTGTCTTTTTCTTTCCCAGATCCGAGGCTAAGGTGCCAGCTGGAGTCAGAAGAGCCTGCATCCCAAAAGAGGCAAGAGGTTGCTGCTCATGCAACAGCAGTGTCGCCCTCCAGAAGAGCTTCTGGGCCCACCCTGAGCCCAGGACTCGGGATAAACCAGGAGCCTCTCCCGAACGCTGTGCTTTGGCTGCCAAGGCTCCCAGCTCCTGCTGCCCTGGCTGCATGCCACTGCAAGCGGATCCACACGCCATATTGGCAACTTGCACCACACACCTCCAACCTTGGTTTGATCTTTAAGATCAGCCAAGATATTATCCACTGGCCCTACTGGGAAATGGTATTAAAAGCCCATCAAGGAGGAATTTGGTAGCCAATTTTTCACTGATTTTCCTGAGGAGTCATGTGCTTAGCAGCCCTTTAGCTTTTTGCAGGTTTTCTCTTTAATTCTCACCCATCTTAAAATAAGCAGTCTTTGCAGCAGGGAAGTATCACTGACTTCTGTAGGAATGGCCTCAGAGTCTTTCAACGTTACTGCTAAATCACGGCAGTGCTTTGGGTCGCCGCTCAAACACTTTTCTGGCTCTGTCAGCCAGCCGCTTCGAAACACAACTCGTTTGGCTCACTTTGACAGATAGTTTATGGAGACAGCGTCGCTTCCAAAGTAATCGCAGGGGCCACCCTGGAATAAACTGTTTCCATAGGGGCAGCCAGGAAACGCTCCAGGAGGTTTCGGTCTTTCAGAGAGCTGAAATGTCTCTGAATTAATAAATGCTGTTCATTTGGCCAGGGCCTGAACGTAGTGCCACCGCCGACCGCAGGAGAGGCTTTGTACAAACTCTGCCTGCCTCAGCCTCCTGTGCCCGGCTTTGTGTCCCGGTGTATCTTCCGGCGAGAGAGAGAAAGTGGAGCAGCACTCACCAGCCTCAGGGGACCGGGGAGGGGGGGGGGGCGAGGAATTTGCTCACGTCTCCTGGTTGGGAATGTTTTTGTCCCTGATCTCCCAAAGGCCTTCCTCCTTGGGGAGGACTGTGCCACACAAAGAGGATTTCAGTCGCAAGCCCCAGCAGCCCAAGCAACACTGAGAACAGCTCAGAAAAGCTGCCTCTTGCAGAGCGGTAAAGCAAGCCAGGGAAACGCAGCCGAGCACGACGTCCSCACAGCAAACCACCGCTGCCTCCGCTGCTTTCAGTCATGCCTTCCTGAACTGTAAGGCTTCCTCATTACTGAAGGCAGTACGAATAGAAGAATTTTCTTTCCTGGGCTAAAACAAAGTAATTTGGGTTAATTCAAGTAAGTAGCTTGAGCTAAAGCTTGGGACTGAACTCCCTCACTATAGTGAGCAAGACCAAGGTCAAGAGTCCTGTTCTGTCCAGCTTGAATAACCCACTAGACTAATGCAGTTAAGACATGCCAGTTTTTGGAGCCACTCGGCGCACAGGGAGAGATGTCGCTGCCTTTAACTGCTCAGCAAATATGACCAAGGGGCCACTGAAGTGCCTGGGCCTCTTCACCAAAAAGGAGGTCTTCATAAACCATGTGCTGCCAGGTCAAAGCAGACTAATGGGAGTTTCTAGGATTGCATCCTTTGGCCATTTTATAAGCTGCACAATTGGGTTTGAGTTATGCAATTCCCTGACGACAAAAACCACCACTCCCCCTCATCTATCTGAGCTCCATACCCAGCTCCCCCATTGCCTCCTCACGCTGCCAGACCCCATCTCTGCCCCTTTCCCCAAGCTATTTCTGAGGTCCAAACCCCATCTCCATCATACCTCACCCACCCCTGAGCCAGGCCCTCACTGCATGCGAGAGTCACTGCAGCAGTCTCCTCTCCAGACTCTCATATTTCCCAAAAATATCTTTCTGCCAACGAGTTTGACCATTCATTGCCTTGCCTCCTCTAGCCCCTCAAGTACAAATTTCTGGGCTTTGCCTTAACAATTTAGAAAGAACCAGCCCAAGGAATGTCTAGCGGATGCAATCACTGCAATCGATGGTCAGGGATCATGAGAAAATTATTTGGTGGTGCCGGCCAGGGGAACAGCCGTCCAGCCGTCCTCCCCTTTGCACCAGGCATCCCAGAGACACCGTTCTGTGTGCTGGTGGGTGACAGCACAAAGCTGCGATCCTGCTGGAGCCACCTGCGTTGCTGCTGGCCAGCTGTGGTGGGTGCCGAGCGAAAGAAAGGCTCTCTCCGTCCCGGCAAGTTAGTTGCGTGCTGCAAGGGACACAAATTGGGCTTGTTCAAACATATGCCGTGGCGCACCACTGACTCACTTCTACATGGAGTAGCACAACTCATATGCCTATGCCTTTGCATATTAGCATCATTGTTTATTTATACTCTGATTCTTTGGGGCAGGGACTATATTTAATAACAAGAGAGCCCAGATGAGAGAGAAGGCACAACAGGCTCCCTGGCTCAGGAACACTGGTGAAACCAAGACCTGCCCAGGGGTGAAACCAGTGCCTAAAACCAAACAAAATATTGGGAACTGTGTTGTTTTGCAAAGAGCTGTAACTCCTGTCTGAGCTTTGGTGAGAGTAAGATGTGCATGAATTTAGTCCAGAATCCCTTTTTCTGATACTTTGTGCCTGAAGGTGACAATGTTCCTCTGTAGGGCAGAAGTATCTAAGTAACTGGAGGCGCAGGAGACCTGAGATAACAGGCTGTTCTTGAAGGTGGGCTAAGCCGAGTGAACCAGCCTGCATGGGCTCTGGGCTCCAACACTGTTAATGTCAGTGCATTCTTCTCTTGCACTACTGATTCTTTTTCTCAGCCTTTTGGGGACTTTTGGGTCAGATACCTTCTCCCAGACAAAAGGCAGTGTGGTTTTGGCTGCATGTCTGGGAGATCCAGAGCTCTGGGTGGTGCAGAGCCACCGTTCATGTTCACTGAGGCCTAGAAACGTGTGTGACCCAGGGACCTGAGCTAACACCAGTGCGCAGCATCCCAGCTAAAGCACTGACCAGGTAGATCCACAGTGGTGTTGGAAACTCCCCTACCAACGTCAAGCACTAGTGTTAAATTTTTTCCTTTCTTTTTATAAATACTAGAGCAAGGTAGCCTGGCTTTGAATACTGCCTTAGCAGTGCTTTGATTGCTAAGCACCAGCTGGGGTTAAGACTGACAGCACCAGGCACCAGCATCTGCATCTGCCTGCTCAGAGCTACCGCAGGGAGCCGGCGCTGGGCACCGCAGCTGCTTCTCACACATCTGGCGCGCCGGGCGCCCCTGCTGCCTCTCACGCACCTGGCGCGCTGGGCACCCTGGCCGCCTCTCACACATCTGGCATGCCAGGCACCGTGGCTGCCTCGCACACATCTGGCACGCCGGGCAC
>NW_020450700.1:238767-272307 GCF_003343035.1 Apteryx rowi | reverse complement strand
CGGCCCCGGCCCCGGCAGCAGCCCCGGCGGCGCCCCCGGGAGCCGCCCGCAGCAGCCCCCGGGCACCGCGCGGGTCCCTCCGCAGACCCCTCCGGCCCCCACATCGGCACCCTGCGAAGCGGCCCCTCCTCGGCGAGGCTGCTTTACACCCTCTTCTGCATGTCTCCCATTCGCTCTGCAGCCCAGAGTCGCCTTCTGGTCCCGTCAGCAGCGCTAAGCCTTGGCTGTGTAAGCCCGTGGCGACACCCGCGTGAAGAGCAGCTGCGAGGCAGGGTCTGGCCTTTACTGTCCCCAGCCTACACCCGGCTGCCCTGGCTGATAGTAACTGATGTAGCCATTGCGTAGCCAAAATCTAAATTGCACTGAGTTGTCTTTTTCTTTGCTGGCAAATCATTCCTACAGCTGTTTAATCGCTGCTCTTCTTTCCATTCTCTCTCTCCAATTCAAGGAAAACATCCTTCTGGAAACAGAATGCCATCGTGGTCTCAGATTTCTCTGTGCTACTAAAAGTTGCTTTTAAATAATTTCACCTTTAGAAAACTTGTTGGCAATTCAGCATGAAAACCCTTTTTGTAAAAGTTTTAAGAAAAAAATGAAAGAAAGTAAGATTTGGAAATAGAAAAATAGCTGTTGTACTGTCATATACTTTCTTTGCTCTTTTAACTCCAAAGCCTCTTATAGCAAGAACTGGAGCTAAGTCCAGCACCGCTTTTTCCTCTGAGTGACTCTCGTATATGAACAGTCCTACTGACTTTCCCCATTTATCTTTACATACGGGAGTAAAGGCTGTTGTTGTCCATTTTTCTTCCATCTCTGCATGTGAGTATCATGGCTGGAATTTTTTAAAATAATAATTATATTATTCTGAAGCGATGTATATTCTTACTAAATACCTATCAAAAAGACAGTGCAGTTGCCCCCACCATGGAGTTAAGGGCTTCTCTTTTATAAAAATAAGTTGCAGGACAATATACCATGGCAGTAGATAGGAGTCAAATAAAGGCGACCGACAAACCTGGGCTTAGATGGCCGAGTGGTGCCTAGGTGGGTGCAGCGCAAAACTGTGCATCGTGTGAGTCAAGGGTCTTGCATGAATGTTTCCTCCTTGTCCAGCCGCCGCTGACGCCTCTTGTCCGTTTGGCACGGGAAGGACAGCTCACATCCCAGTAGGGCAGATGAGCCGTGCCTGAGGCAGGTGATAGTCAGGGTGGCCCCAGGCATGCTTTTTTGGCTTTAACTGTGCCAAAACTATTTTTGGTTTAACGGTTGCGTTCTGCAGAGAGGGAGGGCTACCAGCCAGCGATGAGAAACTCCCCAGTAAGCTGCAAGGCTGCACGTGCACTGTTAGCAGGTGGCGGGTAGCTACTCTGTTTTATATATCATTATACAAGTTACTCCAGCCCCAAAGGTATTACCCAGATTGTACAGACAGCCTTAGGTGCCCCAGTCAGGTTGAAGCCATTGAAGAAAGTGCCCTTTCATCTGCAAGGACAAGTAGTTTGAAAGACAGGGAAGAATTACCAGTGTTTTGCAAAGACAAAGAAGAAAAATCTTAGACTAGGACCATTTTCTGGCCAAACTTGAAGCTATTCTTAGTAGCATTTTCCCCCTTGAATCCAAGGCAGCCATGGTCCAGTTCAGAGAGCAGTCATGGCTTATAGTTCTGGCTCCTTGAGGCCTAAGAAGTCACTAGCCTGTAAGAAGGAGGGATGAAGCTGTTCACAACGCAAAGTTTTGATTGTTTGCTGGATGCAGTTTCATCTTTTAGGTCATTGTGCAAGCTGCGGTCCCACCCGTCCCAGGAGGACAGCGCAGAGGTTTCTGGAAAGGGATATGAGGTTCATTGCGTCACTAGTTCCTTACTAGAAGTTTTGAGGGCAATTTCTCTTGATCTTGCCAGCTTCTTGGCCAGTAATTTGTACTTGCTGTCACATGATGGGAACTTCCTTCTCAGCTGTGCAAACCATGGGAAGGGTGAAGAGGAATATCAGTGAAGGAAGAAGGGCAGGTTGATTCAACAGAGCTAGTCGGGAAAAAATGAGGGAGGAGGAAAGGCAATGAGATGGCATCACAGCAGGAAAGTGAGATGAGAAATATAAGCAGTGAAGGAGCGGATCCTGTGCATTGAGCTCAGGGCTCCCGAGGCCTGGTAGGTAAGAGTTTGGGCCAGGTTAAGAGGAGACCTGCCAGCAAAGGGAGGTTGCTTGCAAGAAGGGATCAGCTCTTTGGTGTAGCTGTGATTTGCATCAATGTGTGTGTTTGCACCTGAACTTTGATGCGTTTTGTCATCCAGCAGAAAGCTGACAACACTGATCAGCAGTCAAGCCAGATGGCAAGGGCTGGTGAAAGGGAAACTGCTGTGTTTAAAGGCTTGAGCCAACTCCAGTACATTCAAATAGCGCTTAGGAGTGAGACGTGTAAAAGCACTTCTCAGCAGTGGGCTGGGATCCATACCCTGATGGGGAGCCTGAGCCCAGCTTGGAAGCAGACCCCACACCTCCTATCGGCATCAAATGTTCATTTTCAGGTTTGCCTGTGATTCCAGCTCCCCCCTCGGGAGACAGATGATTTTACATGCTATTTCTTTGTTTCTTTGCTCAACGCAGAAAGAATATTTGTGGTTTTGCAAATGCTTCCACAGCACAGAACAGGGTGGCAGCTCTCTGTGGAAACCAGGAGAGAAGCCGTGGCCTCAATCGTTTCACCACTGGTTTCCTGAAATGGAAAATCACACAGACATGCTAAGGTCTTGCTTTTAACAGCTTTTTCCACAGTGCTGTCGCTCCTTCTTACTGGAGACCAAATGTGATTACAGTAACTCAATCACCCCTACCGTAGTCCTGGAATTACACAGACAGGGTGTATTAGCGGTAGTCTAGAGAGATTGCCGTATATTTTCAAAATGCTGGTTAAGTCTTCAAAGCTTTGCCTATTTTTTCCAGCCAGATAAATGTGCTTTCTGCAGATCCCTGTGGTGCGGCGTCACCTCGTAGCTGGCTGGCCCGGCTCGTCTCCCCTCCTTCTTAGAGAGGGGCCGGATGCCAGGCCACATTGCAAACATGTACAGGGTTGTGTGGGCACATTTAATTTCATAACACATTAATTCCTTACAGGAACTCAAAAAGATTTTTTTTCCTACTCTTGTTAAAATATGCTTCCCGCTACAGAAATATGATCTTTCTAATTCAGTGCTGTTAGCATTTTATTTCAGCATTTTCTTCCTGTTTGTATTAATGGTCAAAAATGCCCTTGAGTCAAGACATTCCCATTCCCTGCTCAGAGGACTATAAACAGTCATGTAGGGAGCAGTTCTCCACTGGCCAGGGCAACTTAAGGAAAGGTCTTTCCCACCTTCACATCTGGGACTTTGGGAACTTCAGATTAGGGCTAGGGGAGCAGCTCAATGAAAAACCCAAAGAAAGTCAGAGCAGTTCAGATTTCTGCAGTTTTACAGGTAATTTCCAGGTGTGGCTCTGGCAGTTACCAAGCAAAAGGTCTCTCTCTCTTTAACTTTAGTGTTCCTTCTTTTTTTAAGAGAGTCTAAAATTTCAGCAGAGTCCAGCAAACAGCTAGGTGTGCTGTCGCCCCCACCAGTATCGATGGCGCTTTCAGAGCTTGTCACCCTCCCAGCACAGCTGCATTGCAGCCGGACCTAGGAAACTGCTGCCTAGGTAGTTTCTTTTTCCCCAGCATCACTCTGCAGAGAGTGTGGGTCACTTCTGTCTAGAAACCATTCCTGACCTCAGCTAAACCCAGGGCATGTGCAGAATAGCTGAAAGCTGGTATTTTATTTAGCTGGGGAGGAAGAGCGTGGGAACGCCCCACATTCCTCCCACTTACCTTCCTCGGCGGGTTACCAGTTCCTTCGCCGGCCAGGGGATGCTGCTGCAGGCTGGAGCGAGGTGCCGCTGTGCAGGTGTGCAGTACTTTGCCTGCCTGGGGTTCAGCTGGGGCTCTGCTTCCCATTTTGTGTCTGCTTACACATTACCTAAGCAAGATTTTTGCCCGTGATAACTCCAGCTGTGGGTTCATGCGATGTTGTCTTCGGCAGGGATAACTGGCTTAGCCACCCGCATCATGTGCTCGCGTCGCTGGAGGGTGCTGCCCTCCTGTTGCACCAGCACAGCCGCCTGAGCTGTCCTGTGGACTGGATCCACCTCCGAAGGAGGTGTTTTGAACTTCAGCTCAGATGGGTCCCCAGGTCCGATTTGCAGGGTGCTCCTACGAGCAGTTGGGCTGGCCCAGCTGAGGATGGGGCAGGCTGTGACATGGGAGCGGGGATGAATGTGTGTGAAGAGGGAGTGGGGAGGGTGGCCGTGCCGGACATCGGTGCTCCCACACGAGTATGGCATTACAAAGCCACAGCCCGTGCTGGCTCCGGTGACACCGTGCTAGAGGGATGAGCCTTCTCGGAGGTAACCATGCTCCGCCGTAGGCGTTGCAGGTGGCTCGGTCTCTCTAGGCTCCCCTGTACACGACGGGCTGCTCAGGGCCTCAGGGCTACGTCCGTACCGGTAAACAAGACGGCAGCAGCTGCCCAGCACCGGCCCCCGTGGGCTGCCCTGCTGCATTGCTGGAGTGGGCCCTGGCATGGTTTTGGCCTGGGCCACTCTCCCAAATAACGGTCGGGCATGGTTCAAGGACCAGCACAGGACCAGGACCATCCGAGATAGGCAGCGTGTGTTTGGCTAGTTTTGGAGGCTATGATATTTTTATAGTTGAGTCACAGTACCTTAAAGTTCACTGGTTTCGGTGTAGCGCAGAGGGGCTGCTCAGAGCTGCTGAAGGTGTGCAGCTGTGCAACTAGCACATCAGCCCAGCGATCCCAGAGAGAGGGCTTTCTGCGAGGCCGGCTCACCCTCGCTGTGCGATTGCCAGGTGTGACAATGGGGAACGGCGGGGCGCTGGGGTGGAAGGGGCAGCAGGACCACCTCTGGTGGCCACCGCTCTGGCTTAAGCATGGCAGCACCCTGCACCCYGAGAGCGTTGACTCGTGCACCAGCGAAGAGCAATAGCTCCTACTCCCAGCCCTCTACCCTGCCTTGCTCCCGGGGCTGCAGCCCAAACGTAAGGGACAGCTGACTTGTATGTGCAACAATGTTTAGACCACTGTAGCTCACATTTCATTCTGTTAAATTAAACTGGAAACCAGGTGAATTTAATATCCCAGCCCTTAAACTGAAGCAATTCAGGAGCTATTTATTTCATACACAGCTCATCCATCCCTGCTGCAGAGGCCGCACCACGTGGCAGAGGGACAGAGCGGCAGCGAGGGACGTGAACCTCTTCAGCCGTCCCACCTGCACCTGGTGCTGCCCAGGCCCACGTGAAGTCAGGGACACGCAAAGGAAGGTGTTGGTCCTCGCTCTGGGGCTGCACTGCTTCGTGTCAACAGACCCCATGCTAGGAATAGGGTGGAAAGCAAGGAGCCGCACTGTGTTCTGGATGAGTAATAAAAAGATGACTGCAAGCTGCAGAAATGAGAAGCTGACTTCATTTATCTCTTAACAGTGGCTAGGCCAAACAGGCCAGCAATTACCCATTTAGCTGCAGGCTAGGAACCCACTAATATTAAAGTATTGTCAAGTGTGCACCATATTAACTTGCATAAAGGACTGATACTAATTATCTGCTGAACTTGCAACATAGACATTACAGCAATCCTGAGCAGGCAGGGTGGGGTTGGGTTTTATTATGTCTAACGCGACATGCTGCGCTCCACATCCTGCTGGCCGCTTGCATCATCACGTCGCTTTGTCATCTCAAATCTCTGCATTGCTGGCCCATCTTGGATGAATTAGAAACAGCTCCTGAAACACGGAGATTTTGAAGGAGGTGGAAAAGCATAGACTGGAGTTGCCTTGATTTTTACTCCCCCACAGTTTTTCTTGATGCACTAGATTAAAATGTCAGTTGAGATCTACCTGTGCCAATGCGGCCTTCTCTTGGGAAATAAGTGTTGTTGCTGACAGATCCCTTGGAGAAGGTGGGAGCTAATTTTGCACAGAGAAGCAGATTTTGCTAACCAGAGCTGCTCTGTCCTGATGACTAATTAATTCTGTCTTCCACCCACACACCACGTACAGCTCGTAAGGTGGAGGAGTCAGCCACAAGGGGAAAAAAAAAGGGCAACCTACTGTACAATTCAAACCCCTCCCTAAAATGATCCAAACCCATCCTTTGCCCAGAAGTGCTGGAAGATGGGTTCTCACTGCGGGAAGAGCAGAACCAAAGCACTGCTCGACAGCGCTGTCCCCCCTAGTGCTCGGGGTGAATGCTGTGGTTTGCCCAGTGGAGGGGAGCGGAGGAGGCAGCCAGCGGGCCAGGACGAGGGCCGCACTGCGCAGCTGGGTGCGCTCCCAGGAGCCGGCCACAGGAGCTCGGCGCTGCTTCCCTCCTGGCATCGCAGCGAGGGACTACGSCTTGCTTTTGTCAGTTGTGGGAGATACTGCCAAGAAACGATGCTAAATAACCAGAAGGGAACTCTATTTATTCCCCGTCAGCTTTCTCACATAGCCTCATCACCACTTTGATCCAAGGAGCTGTTTCCAGAACACTTCAGGCTATTCCAGAGAAAACAAATTTGTTGCCAAAGAGCGGGGGCTCCTCTGAAAGGCAGTGCACTTGGTTTTGAAAGGCATCAAAAGATGCTGCAGGTCTTTGGTAGAGATTCAGTTTGCAGTTTTAAGCAAGCAGCTGGGATGCGAAAGAACATGGAAAGCAGATGCCTTTCCCAGCTCCAGAAATGGAAACTACTTGGACCCAACTAGAAAAGGCTTCATCCCTTGCTGTGAGAGAGATGTCTTTGCTGCAATCCAACTCACCAACTCAAGCATAGGATCTGGAGATGACCGCGGCAGCACAAAAGCCACCCAAGAAATGGGGGAATTGAAGTTTGCTGCCAAGGGTCTATCTGCCTCACAGTATCTGAGCCAGCTTTAGTTTAAGCCTCAACTCCAGGCCATCTGCATGAGCAGCAGCTAAAGGGGAAGTGTAGTGAAAACATCTCCCCTCCAATTAAAATCAGGTGGTTGCAGTTGCTTCCACACTGCTCCATTGCCTTCCCCTTTTTTGTGCAGAAAAAACAATCTTCTCCTATCTTCCATGCTGATGAAACAACTTTTCTCTTTTACTTTCTGGGTGCTAATGCCTTACTTTCATTCTGCTCATTACCCCTTTAATGTCTGTTAGTGTCATCGTGAGAAGGAGGATAACCTGTATGAATCAGGCCCACCAGATTCGGGACTGCACAGAAAAAATTAGGACAATAGAAAAAGAAGGACAGCTTAGAAAAAAATAATGGCAAGTCAAAATGGGTCTAGTTATGTGCAAAACCATGATCATCGCCCCTCCCCCTTACCTCCCGTGAAAGTACAGTAAGGAAGCCCAAAAAGATGAAAGTGATATTTTTTCAGTAGCACTTTGCATTTGGCCTGGCTGCAGTGATTTCATTTTATTACCAGTCTGATTCGATGCGCTCAAGTGGGCACAAGGTCTGATCATCTTCCCATTTTAAATACCACTAGATTTGGCTTTGGCTGGCCCCATTGATGTCCCAGTTGACAGCTCTAGGATTGCAGCATATGAAATGTGGATATTTCGCCTCCAGACCGGATCATTTCAGCAAGCATTGTGGCTGGTGCATTGTGAGTGCTTTACAGCAGGAAAACTGTCTCGTCAGATGAAAAGAGTTAGGTCCACACTCCCCAAACTTACTTGATTACCAGGTCTTTTTATACTGCTACCTCCTGATTTATGTAGTGCATATTCACAGGAAATTTGGAAGTTTAATCAGGTAACATGCAGTGATTTCACTTCCATGGCCTGAAGCTGCTCAGGTGCCTTGGATGCTAAAACAGAGTTAGCAGCACTACTGTTAATACAGGAGACTCTCTTGCCTGTGTTGTCTTCATAGAGGCTGTTCAGGGGTATAAACCAGTGCAGATATGGCCCATTAGAGACGAAGGTAACTTTAAAGTAATATAATGGAAGTATATGATGCTCTGACATTTGTTCTTTTCAAGGCCTTATTGTCAAGAAGCCTGCCAGACCCAGAGAATAACAACGTCAACAATGAGTAAGTAACCCGTGCTTTCATTTCCCAGCTTATGTCTTTCGTTATCATCATGGCTAAATGCTGGTCTGCTCTGCAGCGTGCACTGGTGACTCAGGGCATAGAAAGCTCCTTCCACCGCGCGTTCTCAGACTCCCCCACCCACCGGCAGCTGCGCATACCGATTTCCCCAAATGCCCTCCCGCATGGCTCCGGGCCAGGCTGTGGTCCCTGGTCCTGCAGAGGGGAGGGCTTCCTCCAGCTGGCGGCCGGAGCACTGGGGTGCAAGGGTCTGGGGCAGCACGAGCTGGAAGGGGGGAAGCAGAAGCAGGCAAAGCTAGTCCTGCATACCTCCTGCTGCGCAAAAGACGAGAAGCGGAAATGGCATCAAATTGTTTATAGTCCTAAGTATTCTTCCCCAATTAAAAAAATCCAGAGCTGTGCTGCCTGAAGACATCCAGGCTCCAACTTAAGTGCGGTGCAGAGATTCATTCCTGGGCATGAGTAATGCAGAATTAGGAAGCCCGCATGTCACAAAGTCATCTGGCAGGAGCTGTGCAGAAAACCRGGGAGGAGTGCTCCAATGAGTAGCTCAGGCCATGATTCACCCACAGGTCTCCTATGGACTCTGCAGCATGTATGGAAAGAGGAAAACATCTCTTTCCTCCCCAGGAATCATAAGGGTAAAACCCAGGATAAGCTCCCATACTACAACTGTTAGAGACACAAGAGTCCCTCTAGATTGGGGAAAGGGGGGGACATACTGCATTGGGTGTCAAAGAAAAGAAACCTGAAATCATCTTTCCAAAAGCAAAGGCAACAGTGCAGACTGCGCCTCTAAATCTGCCTGCAGCAAAGAGCAATGGGAACAGTTCGATGTGCATGTTAAAGAAACCCGGATGAAACTAAAAGGCTTAAAATACTGTTTTAAGCTATCATCTCCTTACGCTAAAGAGCAACTCTTCGAAATGTTAAGCTCTTTCTGACTGTCATACAGCCCCGTTCCTCCTGAAGCACTCGCGGTCAGACTAATCTGAAAATCCCAGCTGTCAGGCTGTGTGACCTACTAATGCCAGGCAGCGCCAATGGGTGCAACAGGCGAGCTCACGCATCAGCCGCCGTCCCCCTCCCTCCTCGCCCTGACGGGACCGCTGATCTCCGGAGTGCTCGGGAAGCGGGGCTCCCCTCTGCTTTCCCGACGGCTGGCAAGGCTGTGGCAAGGCACGGGGAGCTCTCGCTGTGAGCGTAACCGCTCCTGAGCTCCACCGCGGCCTCACTGGCCTCTGCACTGCACTGCACTGCACTGCACTGAGCAGTGCTTGTCCTCTGAGGGCTCTCAAGCCCTGCCAAGGTCGCCGCCATCCCCCCGCTGAGCTTTGCAGTCCGAGGTGCTCGCTGACCCCTATCATCCCCTGCCAGGCACTTCCTGCTCTCTCCCTATTTGACATGCAAAGGGAAGACCTGGGAGTTCAATATACAAAATATCGCTAACAGAAATCTGACTGTCTTACAAATAAGAGCCCAAATATACCCAGGTGAGGTGTTATGCGATGGAAGAACAGTGGGCAAAAACAGCTGAAACTGGTTTCAGGTCTGGGATGACAAAGCAGGAGCTTATTTTCATTTATAGTGCAAGGGGATAACATTTCCTTTATACCCACTCCAGTGCAGCGTAACATGCCCTTAACACCCACGACATGTAGGACCGCAATTTCTACTGGCAAGAACTACATGCAAACACTTTTTGGAAATGCCTGAGCACCTCAACAAAACAATATAGTTTTGTTGAAGGAATCAAATCGCATCAAGCCAGAGAGACAGTGTTTAATCTGTGTAGATGTCTCATCCATCGCAGTACCGATTTCTGTAGCTAGGGTTACTCTAGGTAAACACGGATGTTACAAGCACCAAAATCAGCCTGGCCTTGATAGGATTGCTGACTGAAGAAATACCCATAGAACCAGTTACAGAAGAAATAAATGTCGAGCAGGGAGAAAATAACTAGATAAGGAGGCTTAATATTAAGAGAGCAGTCACGTGAGATAGGTGCAGACCTACAGTACTGCAAAGCTGCAGGGCAGCAGAGACGAGGCAACATCCATCAAATGGGGAAGGGATGCCTGAAAACTTGTGGCCACTGTTTTTGTGGGGGATACATATTGCTAATTTTTTAATATTCGGGCTAAGAGCATGTGTGACACCACATAAGCATCTAAAACAGGCACTAATAAGTATCTTCCGAGTGCATGGGAATATAACTGTGTGTATTCTTTATGGTATTGTGCTACTTTTCACCCCACCACAGTTGTTCTGTGAACCACTCTAATATCTGGTAGGCTGCAGGCTGGTTGATACGGCCCAGGAATGGTTATGATGATCTTATAATTGCTCCCAACACTTGTGTTACTAGCAGAGTTAGCGAGACATTGTTTTGACCCATTTTTCAGTTGCAAGGGCTTCAGAAGGCATTTTAATGATTAATCCTGGACTTTCCCATCCTCAGAAAAATGATAAAAAAACAGTGGCCTAGATGCATCCCACCTAATTTTTAGGCACTTACTTGAGGTTTCTGCCAAGGAGCTTGTCACCCTGACTGCCCTGTTAGGGACATTGTCACCAGACCCCACAGCAGGGAGCTGCCCAGCACCATGGCCCATGGCAGGATCTCGGCACTGCCATCCATCCCCACCACTGAGGAGGCTGGCAGACCACACCTGACATGTTGCTCCAAGATTGTTTTGCTCACTTTTGGTCCAGTTTTGCCCTTTGCATTCACTTCTTCTCATTGCATAGTTCATTGTCTTTTCATTAAAAAATTCTTCTTCCCCTTAATAATCTCAGTACACAGAGAGGCCTTTAGCTGAAGTAGARCACATTTCTTGCTTTCCTCCTTCCTAAATTGCTTTGCTCTACCCCCTTAAATCACTTTTATTGCTGCTTTCTAGACTCCTTCCAAGTTGTTAATAACTTTTTAGTAATGAGATACCCAGAAGTCTGCACAGTAATCCTGATGGAGTTGCATTAGCCTTTCTTTGCTGTCCTATCACGCTGCAAACTCCCCTCTCATATGCTTTCCAGTTAGCTCTTTTCCTCTCAGCATTACTGCTTTTCAAGTTTCTCGCCCCCCTCAGAACAGCTGGGTTTTGAGTAATTTTCCCCTCAATGTACTGACCTGTTATTTTCCAAATTGGAAAGTCTAACAGCCCTCTGTTGTACTGAACAGGCAGCTCTTTGACCTGATTGCAATCCCCCCCATCTCCAGACCTGACTGCTGCATAGATCAGAGCAGTGAGGGGCCTCCTCTGCTTCTGGAGCAGCTGGTTGCTCCAGGCTTCATCTGGTCAGGTCTTGAAAACTTCCAAGGATGGAGGCTGCACAGCCCTGTCGGGCAGCCCGTCCCACTGCTTGGTGGCCTCATGGTGGAATCCAGACAGCACCTCTCATTTTTCAATTTCTTTCAGTTTTTCCCTATTAAATAATACAGAATTTTGCCAGAACACTAGAAAGAACATGAGCAGCAACTTGCTTTTCCCCCTTTCTCTTTGCTCATGAAATAAAAATAGCTTTGTTTTTCCTGTTAAATTCTGGGATCTGTATAGTAGGGGGCTTTTTGCTTTTGTCTTTTTAGAAGCACTTGCATTTTTCAGTAAGGTTGAATTTTACCTGGAGATTTTCTCCCCTGCTTAAAGGTCACCATACAGACCAAGGCATCAAGAATAATTAACAATGGGAAATTATGTAATCCCTGAGAAAACAAAGAATCTTCTGTGGGTGTGCAAGCAAGCTGCCAAGGTCTCTGCTTCTAATTCATCACATAATATAAAATTAGTTTAAGGATTGTCACAGCACAGAGTTTAGTCAATAAATCGTGTGCCAGTCATGTGTTTAAGTCAGATTTCTACATTTCCTTTTCCTGATTCTTACAAAGAATTTGCTTTGCAACTGCTGCTGTACGTTTCTAGCTCTTAGACACTGATTTTAAGCCTTCTTCCCAGCTTCTTACTCTCTTTGCTGCAGTGGAAACCAGATTGCTCACAGTCTGTCAGAAGAAGGTAGATGAACGAAGGAATAAACAGAAGAGTCCTCTTGCTAAATCCTCTGTGCTGCCATTTATGGCTCTGCCAGTGGACCTAGCGATCAAGGGCACCATGCAATGTAAATACGTGGGGGAACCCACATGACCCAGCTGCTATGCCAGCTGGTAGCCAGGTGGCTCCAGGAAAAACATAAAACTATTTCTGACGGCTGTAGGCCATGGCACTGACACAGCTAGGTCGGATCAGCTGGACTTTCTGTCTTTCTGTCCTAGGCAGATAAGAACATAAAGATGCAATTAAATTGGTCTAATTTATTCTGAGGTGACAACAGTGCGACATTGACTCCTGCCTGTTTCAGAAACCTTACGGATATTCCCTTGCCCAAGGAGAACAATTCTGGACTATCATAGAAGACTAACGGTTTCTGAAAGCATCACTCATGTATGACAAAGTTTCCTTAGAAAAACATTTCAGCATTTCAGAGCTCTTTTCTTTGACTCTACATTTACTTACCCGCTTTTGGGCAGCTCCTTTGATTTCATCTAACAGATAGGCCCTCAGTTTTTTCACCAAAGGATGCTAATGACCAAATTCATCCCAGCTGCAAGACCATTTTCCTCATCCTTAGAGAAATGCTAAGTGAACAGATACTAAATAATGAGTCTCATTGGCTGGGTCAGAGTTAGAACCATGCTGTTGGCTATGAATGGATCTATTCTTAGGCAACTACCTGCCATACAAGATCATTTTTTTCTCGCTTATTTGGTCTCCATCATTGGATGGCCACATAGTAAACCCACCAAGTTAGAGGTCTATAAAAGTGTATCACTATCCAAGTTCCTTCAAATGAATCATGCAGCTCAGCAAAACCCACACACAGATACCAGAACTGGGAGATGTTTGTTCTGTCTGCTGAGAACAAAATCTTTGTGTTCTGACTTCTGCTCTTGTGCACTCCCTCTTAGCATTTGCATCCACTCAGCTTTGCAAACCTTTATACGTTAACCTTTGGTCAACTAGCAGGACAAACATTGTCCCTCTTTAAGGGAGAAGGGAAACTGATAAAAGCATTGCTAGCATGAGTTTGCAGCCAACCTGGTGAGAATCAGGGCCTTAGGTTAGATATAGCCTTCGGCTAGTGCCCCTATTCCACATCTGAACTTCATCCATCAATTCACATGGCATGGCACAGCGCTATACAGTTCAGATTTACCAACACAAGTCTCAACTAGTCCAACACCTCAGCATTACCCATTTCATGGAGCAACGTGCCCAAACTTCCAGTATGAACCTGAAGGCCCAGGTTTCTTGCCTTACAGTTCCCCATAAGGTCAAGGCAACACAACCTGCTTGTCAGCTGTCATGCTGCTGTATTCTCCCTTGAGTCCTGGAGGGCAAGATAAAATAGACCTATCTGATAGTGTGAACTGCAGTGGTCGAAATCTGCAGAAGACTTTTCACTGTTTTTTCTCATGCAGAGAAAGAAGAGATTCTCGCACAGAGAATCTATTGATTTTCATTGTACCAGACATAAACCATCTCTGAAAATACCAATGAAAAAACATTCCAGTTCTCTTCTGAATCTTATGTCAGACATCACTCACCTGAGAATTACATTGACATGAAAATAAATATAAGCCATAAGAGCAGGTTGAGGAGGCCAAGTTCATTTTTTGGTTGGAACTGAAATCTCTTATTTAACCAGTTGAAGACAAGAAAATATAGCCAAATCCCTGGAGTGCTGCAGTGATTCAGGTGGAGCAAATTCGGCGTATGACCTCACTTTTTTGGGCCCAGCATTCTATAAAATTACCTAACTTCTATCTCCATATCTTAAAAGCAGAAATACAAAATACCAAAGCACTAGAAATGCAAGCCATTCTTACCAGTGATAGGCAGGCTTCTTGAGAGAGCAGACAGCCACAGGACATACAGATCATGGTGTGATACAAAAGAAAAACCCTTTCCACATAAAACCTAAAACTAGTAGCTAGCATAAAGGTATGCAGTGCTTTAATTAGGCCTTGAACAAAGTTGACCAAAGGATTACGGGAGTTTGATCTGGAGCATTGTAAAGGCTTTACTATAATGAAGACACAGAATAAAATACATGGCAAGTGATAGTAAATGTCAGCAAGTGATATGTTTGTGGGTTATGAAAAATAGAGGTGTTGTAGTATCTGTGTCTCAGCAAGCCATGCGTGTTTCACTTTTTCCATTCACAAAAAATGAAATAAGGTTCTTCTTGTGCCTTCAGAGCTTGATTTTCTCTCATAACAACAATAACGGATTCCTTTAACCAGCAGGTGCTCACAAGGAAATAACAAGAAGCCTGAGAGGCGATCCACAATATTGTATGATTACTCTGAGGAGGAGCTCATGGCAAGTATTGAGCGAGAGTATGGCCACTGAATCTAATCCCACATGATGAGAACTTGAAGCACGTTTCTGGAGGCCCAGCTGGAGCAAAACTACTGCTAACAAAATAACCCCTCATGCAGTGAGACAGCATGAAAGAGGTGCAAAAGGCAAGCAAAGAATGAGAGGCAACACGACTGCTCAGGAAGCTTGGAAGAGCATTTGAAGAAAGCCTCCCTGACCAATTCTGACTGAGAACATGGAGCATCCTCACCAGCTGCTGAGTCTGTGCAGCTGGAAGAGGGACCACGACATCTTGTAAATCAATATAAGAGCTCATTTCTAAATGGCATTTACATATGAGGATTTACTAGAATGTAAGTAAGTGTTGAGACATGGTGCTTTGGAGGAAGGCCTTTTTGTCTTAGCAGAAAAAAATGTAGCAAATTGAGATCTCACTTAAGGGGATGTTGCATAAAATTCGTGTTCCTGCCACTTAAGAAAGATGGGCCAAATTCACTTCTTTTGCCATGCAGGCCTCAGTTCCAGGTCTGAATTTGGCAACGTATCCTTGAAAAGGGTTGCCAGTATGGGAAATAAAAGGAAAAGGGGAGCAAATCTCCAATTCAAAATGTATGTAGTATAATTCAAGAGTTCAAATCCCACTACTTAGGCAAATGAGGCTCTGGGGACCGAACAGGGAACCTAAGATTTGTACAAAGAGCAGAAGAGCCCCGGCTTCCTCCTGCTCACAGCAGCATCCTGGAGATGCGTGGCTGCAGAGAGTCAGAGTCCCGACCCCTTCGGGGCAAGATCCTCCCAGAGATTTCTTCCCAGCTGGCTCCTTGGCATGGATCCACCAGAGAAAACAGGAGGCATGTCTCCAGTGCCTCCCCTCTGTACTTGTTCATCATCTGGTTTGAGACAGAGTGGCACACTATGGTAGAGCAGTTGTTTGCAATCAGTTCTCTGTGTTCAGAATTATCATTCCTGCCTTTCCCATATATTTCTTTTCCTTAGCAGTTAACCTAGAAGAAAAATCACTACATTTTATCTTTAGAGGACTGAAAAGTAAAATGAAAAGTCTGAAACTCCAAAGAAAATAATACATTTTCAGTGCTCACTGACAGCAAAGCCTGGTATTTTAATGCTTCTGCCTTTATTTTACCTGCATCTTAACGTATTATGAGTAGCTGCTTATTATCAGAAGTAGAAAAATATCTTATTTCTGTCCTCAGATGAAACATAAAACACATCAGATGAAGTCTTCACATATACTACATAAATGCAAGAGGAAATAGCAGGACACATCTTAAGATGTTGTATTTTGACTTCTCCTTTGTAATTCCTGATATCTATGAAATAGAAATAAATGTATCTGTATTCTATGTAACCCTTAGTAAAGGCATAAAATGTCATTTTGAAAAAGGCTTTCCTTTTGACTGTTATTTTTGCATGCAAATATCCAGTGAACTTTGATTTGTCATTGAATGGTCTTATTTCCCCAAAGAGAATTCTAATTTAGTCATTTACTCAAATTACAAAAAGAGGAACTTCCATTCCTTTACTTGACTCTCCTTGCCTATGTGATAGATCAGGAACACTTATGTCATACATGGCCCAGAGGCCTAGTGAATCATTGTACAATATTTGCAGAGAATAAGCGAAACAGAGGATGGCAGGAGGGATGCCATGGGCAGATACCAGAACACAGAGCTGTAAACCAGTTTGGAAATGAGGCATTGCTCCAAAACGTTCTGGCACACATACTCACATGCTGATTATCTTCTCTGCAGCAGCCTCAGCACGACTGAACCTCAGCTTTCTGAAAGCTCGGATGCTGCCCCATCACTCAGCAGCAAAGCTTGGCAGAAGCTAAGGCAGAAAGGGCAGAAGAAAGGAAATTAGTCTTCCATGGAGCCTGTGAGTTTAGTGACAAGAGCTCCCATCACATTGGCCATGGGTCTTCAATACCTCAGACCCCTCAATACCAGTGACCCAGAAAGAGCTCCTAACAGAGAGCACATGTCCTTGCATAGCTTGGGGTAAGCAGGGTGGTGCCTCTGGGGTAAGAACCCTCCTGGAAAAACATAACTTCAAATGACAGCACTTTATTTTTCAGTAGGAAAGTCATTTTTAGACATGTGAGTATCTCCAAACTGCGACAGGAATGCTGCTCATTTCTCTGCACTGTGTCAGGAGTCAAGGGCCAGATTTCACATAGCTTATGTTAGTTTTCAGCAGCTCTCAAAGACCTACTGGGGTGAACAGAATATGCTTGTGTGGAGAACAGCAAAAACACAGGAAACCTCCTGATGCTGGTGCTGTAGGCGACTATGATTCTCCATACACTGTCTCGCCTTTAATCATTGTATTGTTTTAGATTTCCATTCAATCCGAATTTCCTTCTTTAGGCCAGGACCTTTCTTGTGCAGAGCTGCCAGGAGTCGCTGGTGCGTGCGGGGAGGTACCGAAGCAGATCGGTTGCACCGTCCCGTTCTGAGGCAGTGAAAGCACGTTGCTGTACTCTCAAGCAGCCTCCAGGGATACAGTAAAACAACAACGCTGAAGGAAAGCACGGCTCCTGCCACACGGCACTGTGACACGAAGAGGCCTGCCCCCTCTGCAGCTGGCCTCCCGCGCGGTGCCAGCTCTGTCCTGTAACGTGGCACAGCTGGGAGCCGGGGCCTTTGCGCCTGAGTCCTCCTCTTCACAGTGTCACTTTGCCTGGGCCCTGCCTCCCCCAGTCTGGTTTTCCTCTCTGAGGCTGCATGTGGTAACCAGTCCAGGGAACAGTTCTAAAACCCACTTCAAACTGTCTTAAAGTAAAGCCTGTTTTAAATATTTTGCAGAAAGTGACTGATTTAAAAATCATCCAAAGCTGAACATATTCTTGTCAGGCTGAAAGAAATTTCTCTTGACTAGACATAGCAAACCACTAAACTTCTTTATGAAATCAGACAGCTCACAAAATAACCAAAGGACGAGCATGTTTTTGCACTCAGAAGGAAGGTGTGGCGGGGTTCACAGCTAACATTGTAATAGCATCTCTGAAGGAAAGGGAGCACCCACAGGAACACAGGGGGGCAACAAGAGGATGATGCACTTGGAGCAGTCACTGGCCCAGGGAAAAGGTGAGAGAAAGAAGTCTGGGGTTGAAAGAAGAGGCCTGTCTCTGAGGCTTTCTCTATACCTTCCAGCCAGACACGTGCAGTGCTGTTCTCTGACCTTAAAGCCAGCCGGGACAGAACAGCTCACATCCATCAGTGCTGTCCCTTAGCATCCAGAACATGGTGACTGTACCCAAGCTGCCTGGTGGGAATGGGCACCAGACCCAACAGCTCCCCAGTCCGCCTAGGACCCAGCACACTCCCTAACAGGGTCAAAGCTGCATCCAGCAGTGTGCCAAAAACTAAAGGATGGCCAGGCAGGTTGCAGTACCTAGGAATATACTATTGCACAGTTTAACTAGCTGGAATAAATGTAGCCTTACTTTTGATGCATTTTTTGTTCAGGGAAAATAGGACACCCTAGATTTTTTGTGGATAAATAATCATATTGAAGAAGTACCCGAGTCCATGACTAATTTCTTCTTCAGAAAGAAACTTTAAATTAACCGCTCTAATAAAGCAAGGATAATTGTACTATGGAAATCACTTAGGATCTGGCATACCTCAGGTAGTGGCTGGTGACATTCAGCCAGTTGATTTTTCAGAGAATTATTTCATCTTCATTGTATTCCTCTTTGGCCTAAAAGGTGACATCATACTGTAGCTAGCAGGCTATAACAGCCATCAAACAACAATCGTCTACAAGATAAAAATCAATTTGGCTGCCCAGTATTTCCTTCAGTCCAAGGATTTAGAATTCTACTTCTGGAGAGTAGCTGGTTCATCATTTTAGAAGTTGTCCTCCTATCTGATACACACAGCATCAGATGTGATAGCTGAGCACCGGTTTTAAGCTAACACTATTAATCCCCACTAATAAAATTGCAATAGGCCAGGCACACTAGCCAAATCTAGTGTGTAAGTGTCTAAAGACATATGCTACATACACTATTTTGCACCAGTCCAAAACATATATGAGAACATTGCTCGCCAGCTGGCTATCCATAAATAACTCCTATTATTTTTCATAAAGGAGGTAAAAAGCTGGGAGGACTAAGCAGGATCATGTTTTCAGCTCATCATGAAAGTTACTCTTTAATGCATCAACAGATCTTGCCACTTCTCCATAACTGAGGTTAATGACTTCTGCCAGCTCACAAGGTTCCCAGCTGGCATGTGAAAAGATTACAACTGAAAGGGCCTGATATTGAAAGTATTAGTGCAAGCATTAAAGTCATTTTTTAAATTACCCAACCAATCAAAGATGTTAAAAAATCAAAAACAAACCCCAAACTACAGAATCAGTTTGCACACTTGTATTCTAAGTTTCACCCACCTCAGGGTTTTTCATGTGCAAAGAAATGTTTTGGAAGCTACAATACAGGATTTTTTTTTTTTTTTTTTTAAATCTGCAAATGTCTTTTCTTGCTGTCAGCACTGCAGTAGAAGCTTATCCAGCTTACGCCAGACAGGAGTAAGCAGAGTTTTGCTTTTTTAGTAGCACAGAAAATGTGTAATCTTTCACAAATAGCTGCAAAACCAGCTGGAACTCCTGAGAAGCAAAGCTCACTCTTTCCCAAAGTGCAGCTAAGAAAACAGGCTGGCGACTGACCTGTCTTAGAAATGGAGCCCTTCCTCTGGATAGCTACAAGTTGGATAAATCTCTTAAAATTTCAAGAATTAGACTGGGAGCTGGAGAAAGACTGGAGTAAGGAAAACAAAGAGCTGCGATTTGATCTGTGCTTGGGTGAGATGGCTGGAAAGAATACAGAACAGCTACTCCCTGTAACTGAAGCCCTTCAGGATGTGAGGTCTTCACATTTCTCCTCTGGACCTTGGACTCAGACCTCCAGTCCTTCTCCCCTTTGCAGTCCTTTTGCATACACCTTCATGGTTTGTGAGGCACATGCCTACCCACCAGCATCCCATCTCAAAGCTCACAGAGGAGAGCAGCTAATTTGGTGATAGTTCCCTGATTCGTCATGTCCAGTCCCCTTCTGTCATATAGTCTCTTCCAAAATTTTAAACAAGCAGCGAGGGTGGCCCCCTCTCCACCCCAGAGATGCTATTCCACAACCTGCTTCCTGGCAGGATCAAAATCCTCCTAAGCTTTCAGCCAAACTCTGTTCACAGTCAGTCTTACACATCCTCCTTCTCCCAGGTAAAAACTTCTAAAGCAAAACTATAGCTTATTTCAGCAGCTGAAGCAACTACCCAGCAAACCTGGGATTCCTGTCCAAGCAGACCCCCAGCAGTGGTACAGTGCTATGTGGCATCCCTAGCAGCTGAAGTAGTGCCACTACCACAGGGCTGCGTACGGCTCTGGAGCCACTCTGTACAACAGCAGAGCTGCCCACAGCAGTTGGCAGAGGGGAGGATGTAGCAAGACTGGTTAGCAGAGAGTTTAGCCACAGAAGCTTTCTTCATTCTAGACACAAGACATGGCAATTATTTGCACAGGGTGATGTGAGTTTATCTGAGCAGCGATAACCAGCAGAAAAGAAATCACACTGAACTCAGACTGCAAAGAAGAAAACAAAACCTTAAGTCTTCCCATCTAGAAAATATCCTCCCAGAACAGGGCATGCTCTGGCTTCCCGAAGTTTTAAAAGAGTGTTATGCAAGATATGCTCAGGGCCTTTTATACACATCCAAAAAGTAAATGTTACCTGATTTCCTCCCACATTCAAGGACTGAAGCAGAAATTCAGAAAGGCTGCATTTGACAGAGGAAGAAACCAGTCTGGAAAGAAAACAGCCCAGTACTAACACACTTTCTGTAGAGATGGTAATGCCACAGTGTAAACTGCAATTGCTGTGAATAGACATGGCTGAGGTTTTGTAGTGTTCTCCTAAACTGTCTTGCTGTTTCCTTAGCCCATATGTGAAATGTTGCCATATTTTAAGTCATGATTTACTCTTTCTGCATGTGTGAAAAGTTTGCCTTTTTGTGGCCGTAGCCTGCTTGATTTAAGCTGCCTTTCCAGACATGAACGGAAGGTAAACAGACATATAGGCTCGCAGATTAACTTCAGGACTGGCTGGAAGATTTATCTTAGCAGGTGAGTTCAAGTAAGATGCTATCCCTAGGGCAGGATTCTGCTCACAGGAGATCATAAACCATGGAGTGCTACCTTCTTTATTCACTGTATGTTCAGCACCATTTTCAGAGCCTAGCCTCACCAAAACAAAACAGCAACAAAAAAAGCAGTTCTGCACTGCTGTTCAGGTGCAGAACTCTGCCTGTGGGGTACCAGTGGATTTGTTCAGTCCCCATCAGTTTCACACTCACAAACCCATTGCAGTTCAAGTGCTGAAGCAGGGAGAGTTGTCAGGGGTGACTTCCAAGAATAGGGTTGCTCATTACTATAAAATTCATCAGACCAACCCTCATCACAGGTCGTTGTGCTGGAATTGGAGAGATTTAGCCTCGAGCAGTGAAACACACTAAATATGGAACCACCAAACAGCATGGGGTGACACCCACCGACATAAAACAGCATCTTTCAGCTTAAGAACAGATTCACACTTCCAGTATCCTAACAACAAACTGATCAGTGCTTATCAGTTTGTGAGTAAGATAAGGCAAGCCATTAAAATAAAGGTTTTGAGTGTTTAGCCATTACACACACAAGAAAGGAATGCTGGTCTAACTGTAAAAATGTTACATTAAACTAGAGAAAAACATTTGGGTACACATTCATTTTTCTTTAGAAAAAGTATTCACTTACATTGATTTAGAACCACTGTAAGCTATAAAGAACTTCTCTCACATATAAAGCTAATCCAGACATCTAGCCAAACCAGGATGCACATGTAACTGCACCTATTGGCTTTTGCTCCAACCACAGTTTGGTTCATGAGAAAAAACAGAAAGATGACTACAGAACTGTGAAATCTATACTCTTGTTTCACTGCAAGCAAACCAAAAGAAAAAGGACACAAAAATCAGGAGCTTGGGGGTGGCGGGGAGGAGAGAGAGAAGAAAACTGCTTAGGATATAACCTGTTGTTCAGAAAAATCCTACCAGAAAAATAGTAGTAGAAACAGACAGACAGGATGTCTTCCCACAGGGAGACTGAGAAATGTATTAGGGAAATCTGAAGAACTTAAATCTGAAGGACTTCTTCAGAGCATTGAGCCTGCAGTAAAAACCTCTCTTCCAGTTGTTTTCTTGAGGGAGAAGTAGGACCATCCATCTCTGATATCTTTTCATCTTCCAAGCACTTGCAACAATGACATGCTCTTCTGCGGGGAAAAAGCCTTGAGACCCTGCTCCAAGGCAGCTCTCTTGACAGGCTATGACTACAGAAACTGGGTCACCTTGCGTTCAAAGGCTGTGGCAGAAAGCTGGTATCCACACACCATCTCCCCTTTTCCTTCCGTTAAGCTTCACTTGTGTCCATCCCTATTTCCATGCCATTGTAATTTAGTGGAGGCCAAAACCTGACATTTAAAAACATGACTCTGCTAAAATAGCATTGCTGCAATTTGGAAACTGGTTGGAGGAAAGGGAACAGCTGAGATGGTTTAAAAAAAAAAAAAAAAAAGTAGTTTTTGCTGCTGTCACCATCTTTACTGAACACCTCTTTCTCAGTTGAGACTTAGAAGTCATACCCAGTCTGTCAGAGAGACTTCCCCACCACAGAGTGCTAGTACACCAAAATGGGAAGAACCAGGGATAATGCAGCCATCTTTTGGGTCAAATTCTCATCTCTTCTTTATTTCTACCATTCATGCCATGCAGAGCTCACAACACTAACAGAGTAGCACTCAGACAACCTTTTGTTGATTAACTTCTGGAAGCCATGCTAGAAGAACATAGTTATGAACCCCAAGACTCCTGTTTTCAGAAGGCATGCAAAAATCAAAAACCATGGTGGTGATATACACATCCTACCAAATATAGAAGTGTCGTGTAAAATTATGAATGGACAAGCACTGGTCAATTTACAAAATGACCAAAAAAAGTCCTGCATTTACAGGTAAGTGAACTAGTGGGCCCCAGTCTTCCACTAGTTTAGATACATAACCTAAACCAGATGTATTTACATAGTTCTGGAATAGACATTTATATGAAACTTGAATATTTACAAATTTATGATTTAAAAACAGCCACATTAACTTTTATTAAATAAAAAGTATGTAAAAACAAGTACAAAAATGTGATTCCATTTCTTTAAAATAAAGAGACTGAACAATGTTGTTCAGGCAATAAAGTGCAAAGGGAGCAGTTATCCCAGTCATGCTTAATCCATAAATAACCCTTACACAGCAAGAAGGAATAGAAAAAGTAAACTGAGAGCAGACACAGCCACACTGTGGCTTAGTTATTCATGCACACTCACAAGGATCCCAGATACAGATAAGAGGCAACACGTGCCTCACACCTCACAAACAGGCTGTAAGGAATCACAGGTCAGATAAACCTAACACCAGGGAGTCATAAATTTCTGTATCATGACACACATATGCCATACACACTTTTATGAAATTCCATATTCTTCACCATTTTCTCCTCATGATGCAATCAACTAACATGACAACTTACTAAACTATAACAAGAGCTTCCGAACAGTTTTGCTCAGACAAATGCCAAAAATTGTTAGTTAGGGGGAGGTTTAAATGGCTATGAGATTGAGACAAAATGCTCTTATTAAAATTTTCCTTCCTCCTCCCCACCAGTTATAACCATGCCAAGATGGTATCTGGAAGGCAATCTTCTTGCTCTAGGGACCCTCTGAGCAAAGAAGAGCAGAACACAAATTCGGGAAGCTGAATACTGACACAAAACCAAACACTCCAAGCATTCACTTTACCAGAAAGAGGAGTTTCAACAAAGCCCTTTGTAGAGTACAAAGCAGGGTTTGCGTATCCACACACACTCACCAATACGCACACCATGGTCAGTGGGATTACAATGTGTGTCAAGTGAATAACATCTGGACATTTTAAAGGTCAGGCACAAACTTTAGTACGCTTAGCACAGTATTCTAATTTATCAATTTGAAAATTTGTTACCAATAATTACAACTAGAGCTTTAACTGTAAATATAATGACATACTTTGCTTTCAACCAAAACAGGCCTCTGCTCATTTCAGAGTGCAAGATAAAAACAGCAAATCTGCACCTATTCTGACGAGAACAATGCTTTACCCACACACTGAGAAACAAGACTAGGCTTTCAGAACAATGAAGCAGTGCAATAGAAAGTGCATTCCTAGTTATCTACATTTTATGTATCCAGGAGGAGAAGGAAAAAAAAAAAAAAAAAAAGAGTTCTCATCAGTGCTCAGCCTAACTGAGCTTCAGTGTAGGAGTAGCTGAAGGTAGGAAGAGTCCAGGAGGAATAAACTATACAGAAATATTTCATTAAGCTGGTGAGCTCTTAATGTCTGTTCTGGCAACCATGGTGCTGTCTCCCAGCAGAATAACAGGAACTGTTTAACACCTGGCACCTGACAGCACTACAACTCTGCTGTCAGCTTGCTATAGATACACATATGTATCTATCTGCAACATGGAAATTGAGCAGTCTGATTGTGTATGGGTATTTTATTTTATTACTCATACTTTGCCATTACAACACAGCACTCCTGCAGCCAGTGATTTTGCTTTTTAGGCATATTTACACTTGGTGTAAAAGAAAATCCATTCAACAGGGAGAATATCTCATTTAATAGAAAAGGGTGATTTTGTATACAAAGTACTGTGGAGAAGTATAAGGCCACATGAAGAGCATCAAGTTGACATGGTGGCTATTTCTTAAGTCCAAACAGAATAGTACTACTTCTGGTGCTTTTGATACAGGTAAATGGAAGTCTTGAACAATTTTCTATAAGGTGCACAAGCATCCACAATACATAAAAAAACTTAATTTTCTATTTCTCCTGTATTCCAAATAATATAAACAGAGACCCAGCTAATTATTCATGGGTTGTGTTGCCGTTTTTGCATTTTTCAGTAGACTTTGATATGCTGGTTTAGTAGACTGAAAGGAAAGCATAATTTTTAGTGTCAAAGCTTCTAATGAGTATTTGTGCTTCTACATCCATCAGAGCAGTCTGGCTCCTCCAAACTTTGCTCAGGTGGAGTGCAGACTCAGGAATGCCCAGTATGCCAAACTTCTACCAAAAGTCACAATGGCTTCCACTTGCAAAGAGTAAACTGTTGAGGGTTTCAATGTTTCTTTTCCAAAAAATAAAGTCATTCTGTGTTTCTAAAAGGTGACACACTTAGACCTCAGTCTTCCTACATCACCTGCACAATGAGGGTCTAACAGCACCAGCTCATTGCAGGTTCAGGATCTAAAAGCATGAAAACCCCCAAAACCAGAGGTATCAAATATTACATGCTTATAAAATGCTCTGAATGTGATTCTTCAAGCTTACTGAAAAACCCTGGGTCTCATCCTGCACACCCCTTCTAATGCAGGCCAGTAATTTGCCTGCATATCAAGACCAAAATGAATAAATACAAAATATATTTGGTATAGAAAATACTAGTATAAAAATTAAAAATCACCCTGTTTCACTGTCCATCAAAATATTAACAGCAAGCATTACAAGTGATCTTTTTAAACTATTGCCAAAATAATTTCCAAAGAGTTCTGCTTTCCTGAAGTGCTGGTGATTGCATTTGCACAAATCTTGAAAAAATAGACAGGGAAGGGACTGAGGAAAGATACGAGAGATTTCTCACACAGTATTATTAACTGAGGACCTAAACTGAAGGAAACTAAAGTATGCACAAATGGGGGAGGGGGGGAGCCACTGACAGTTCTGTTGTAACCATCAGAGCTCTTCCTGACTTTCAGACAGTTTGTGGAGAAGGTATTTTCTCACACTAGCCCTGACAGACAGATGATGGCATGGGGATGAGCATACTCAAAGCACTGCTGCTTTTCGGTTTCTCTGCTGCGGCAATTCGATTTAGTTTGCCAACCTCCGTCTGCCAGCTGGGGATCTTCTTTGTGGTCATATGGCGGCGGGTGTGTTTTGTCAAGTGATCGCTACGCATAAAGCGACGCTCACACACAGGACAAGCAAACTTCTTCTCTCCTGTATGAGTTCTACGATGGCGAGAGAGTTCATCTGAGCGGGCAAACTTCTTATCACAGCCTTCCCAGTTGCAGCTGAAGGGCTTTTCTCCTGTAGGACATTAAAAAAAAAAAACACAACTTACTTTTTATTTGCTATGTTACAGTTTTATCAAAGAATTAATTTATACCCCACCTTGCAACAACCGAGGAATTTCACAAAACAATTCACATGTGCAGTCAACATTAACTTAAACACAAGCTGTATTCCAGTTTTAGAGAAAATCATAGATTTTGTTTTTATTTATTCTCTCATCTCCTTAAACCTTTTTTAATCAAGTCCAGTTTTTCCAGATATCCAAAAAACAGTTTAGTGAAAATGACTATTCACAAAGCTATGTTATCTTCCAACTGAACTAGAAGCAACACCCTCCCCCCATCCCTCCTATGTGACGGCAGCTCAAAGACTGCTATGTGTCATTAGCAAACATTGTAGGCAAAAGAAGTCTGGAACTCAGCCTCAGAGTCCTGCTAAAGTGATCCATTTCTACACACAAATACATCATGTCAGTGACTACTAAAGAATGGCCTATCCTGCCATCCACACATACCTAGAAGTCTACAGATGGTTATGGGAGGTCTGGATGCCCAGGAATGAAAAGCAGTCATGAAGGCTTTCAACATTAACTTTTGCTCATCCTGGATGACCGCTTAACATCAGACCGATTCTAAACAACAAGATCCACCGCCTGCAGGCCCCACAAACCTCAACATAAATATGTATCACACAGCCCAAGTTTATCAATAACACTTTGGAGCAGAACACAAGTTTCCACCAGAAAGGAAGCACCACAGGGAACTTTTATCTCATTTCACATATTGAGAGTTAAGTTTGACACTTGGTATATACAATGCCACCTAGCCAGTCAATAAGCAGAAGGAAAGGAGGACGAGACAGATAAACTGCTCTATCCACTGATCTTGTAAGGCTGACTGACTAGTGAAGGGTCAGTGTGCTTCACCTCCCATGTAGGTGGCTACAGTCTTAATCATGTTACAGGGGGACACAAAGCTTCCTTATGATGTGCAGCAGTATGTGCTCTAAATTAGACACCTTGTTCCTACTCTACAATTATCCTGTTGTGCTAGGTAAATTCAGGAGCCTGCAGCACTTGCACTCTCTAACCAGAAGCAAGGACTAGAAGCATATTTCTACCTCTGGGCTCCGGTTTACAAAGATTATCAGCTTCATTCAGGGTTTAAGCTATTTTCTCAAAGCAATTTTAAAGATAAGCTAGCAAATTAATGCCAATCCTGACACAGAAGCTGACATCCAGTAAACCACACTGTCTGCAGGGGGAAGGGAGGGTGAGGGAAAGAAGCCAAGGAAAAAGCAAAGTTTAACCAAACATTTGAATGAGCTATTCTGTACCAATCTCCCACTATGACTATCCCTCAATATAAAGAGCAACTCCTTCCAAGAGCTCAAAATTGAGTTTTAACATGACAGGATCTCTAACCTAGGAAAAGGATAAGTAAAACACGTTTATACCGTCTCCAAGATAACCAGATTTTATGGAGCAAGTCAGCTCATATTAATTACATTTATTTACCTTTAGAATTCCCTTTCTCTAAGCAACTAAATAGATCCACTATGTTCCTGCAGCAGCTCTACCTTCTAACACAGTAGCCCAAAATCTTAATACATACATATTTAGCCTAGACAAAACTCTAGAAAGCAATGTGCAGTAAATTAATTTTTTTCTTTTCTTTTACTCATGAATCAACCATTTTAAGTAGATTCAGCTATGTGAAGCTCACTGTCCCCTAGAATTAAGACCAACTACCTGCTATGGTTTATTTACACACCAAACTCCTCCCATACTCAAAACAAAAAAACAAAACAAACAAAAAACCTTGCACAATTCACTAGTTCCAAATGTCAGAATTCCACTCATATCTAAACACAAACACACAGAGCTAAGCTTTGCTCCACCTAAAGCCTGTGAAATTCAGCTAACATTATCAGGTCGGCTGAGGTCTCAGAACAAAGTCCATCTTGTTTCGCTTGCCCACAGAGAATGAACATTCTTCCATTCTCCAAGACGAGTAGACATTTCCCAATCACCTGCTTCTTCCCCTCCCACCCCAGAAAAACAGCACATTTCAACACCCTAATGTAAGCAAGAGCCATAGCAACAGAGGACTTTCGTGTCTTACATACCAGTGTGAGTGCGAAGGTGGGCTTTGAGGTGGGAACTTTTGAAATAGGTTTTCTTGCACCCTGGAAAGTTGCAAACATAATTCCTCCGTCTAGAAAAGTCCATCTGGGGGGCACAGCTTTGACCAGAAGCTATAAACACAGGAGCAGGAGCAAGGGGCAGTAACTTGGTGCTCCCAACAGTCATTACTGTTTGTGGGCACTGTGGTGTCTGTGTGACAGCAGTCTGTGGAAGAACCAACATAACAGTCCCCTGAGGCACAGAAGGTCCCATGAGTACAGGCTGAGAAAGAGGAGTTGTCTGTGGTAAAATTGGTTTGACTGGAGTTGAAACTGTTGGAGCTGAAGGCTTGACATAGGCATTAATCATACTGCTTTGTCCATTTAAAGGGATCATTTGACAGAGAACTTGGGGGCTTGAAACAGGGACAGGTGTCCCTGAGGTAGCTCTTTTTTGCAAGTCGTTCTCACAATTCTTTGGTAAGTGGGTCTGTGGTGAAGCAGGCCGGACTGGTAGTTGTCCCTTATTGGTCACAATATCACTGGAGTCATGCACATAAGGTTGAGGTACTGGAGTGGTTTTGTTAATTAAACCATCAGCAGCATGCGTGTCCTGTGGCAGTCTGGAACGTCTTCGGTCATCTGCTCCACACCAATCTTCGGAACTGCTGTAGCCTGAAGTTACCTTTGTCTTCTCTTGCACAGCAGGAATGTGTTGGTAAGCAGAACTGTCACCTGTGTGACGTATCACACTTGTCGCCATGGCCCTGCAAGGCTGAGGGGCAAAGGATTCAGATATCACTGGCTTCTGACTGCACTGTCTCTCCATGTTTATAACTGATGGCTTGGTTATGGGAGATGCACAGGTCGCAGATGTGACTGAAGAGGCAGCTGTATTTGCCATGACAGTCCTCGGTTTGGAATAAGTGACTTGTGAGGAGAGGAGCATAGCAGCTGATATCTCAACAAAGTCAGGGCTGTGAGGAGGGGTCATACACTGCAAAAAAAGAAAATATCATTATACAACAGTGCAATGTTATAGGACAATTTTCCGCAACCTTACTGTGAAAATAAAACTATCCTCCTCAAGTTTCTGAAAGCCTGCATAGTGGAGAAACTATGATTAAAGCATACACTTCTCATCTGATGGCCATTCTGAACAGGTTCAAAACTCTACCAATAAAAGGAAGACAATGATGCAGATGTAAACCTGCATAAAACATTGCATGTCAACTCACTGTACAACAAGAAAACTCTCATTTCTTCTCCTCAGTAACGAGTGCAGCTTATTAAGATGCTACGACCTCTCTGCTGTTCACAGAAAATAAATTAGCAATACATAGCGATTTAAATTTCAAACTTCCATTGAGACCTATATCTTTTATTAATGATTACCCAATGAACTGATGGCWACTGCTGAGATGAACACAACTGGAAATGCTCTCCCTTCTCTTATTTATCCATTTCTCTCTATGCTCTCTTGCTGCTACCACATCGCCTTCCTTCTTTGACACTGAAAATTCATGCCTATTTCCTATGCTGCTGGAGAGACAGTTCCAATACTAAGAGGCAGGAGCGTGACAAAAGAAGCCCATTAACCAGCTGTCATCCCATCTCAATTTTTTCCTCTACTCTCTCTTCTTCTTTTTCCTGACATACCTGTATACTAAAAGCCTACTGGTTGAAATAAGCATCGTAACCTTCTAAAGCCTGAATAGCATAAAGCCCTTTCTTAATATCTTCTTTTGTTGCACAAAAATTGCAACAAAAAAATGTGATTCAACTGACATTAGTCAGCAACAGTAGACCAATACTTTGGAGAAACAATAGACTACATGTAGAAACACATAGTACAAGTTACCATTATGAAATAGTAAAATTAGTTAGTTTTTATGATTTCTCATACAGCACTAAAGTGAAACCAAATGTCATCAAAAGTCTTCTTCTTATAGTCCTTGCAGGTAAATCAATGCTAAGTTGCTGAGGCTCATTCTGCCACTCTCTTACTCAAAGTACTCCAAGAAAATTATAATAACCATCCAAATAAGATTTCTTAGCACACTTGTCAAAGTGAATACCCTGGTGGTAAAAGCTTTCCCACTTAGACTTAACAAGAGATCAAAGCACTACATATGCTATTCAGGAGACAGCAGAAAAACCCAAACCCAACAATGGACACCTTAATATTCTATGTATTAATATACACACACAAACATACTGCTGGCTATACTGTACCTATTCCATACAGAAGCAAGACAAATGTTTTTTCCAGCTAAGTTAAAACATTGCAGGGATGTAATGTCAAAATGTCATACATATTTATTTGCATTCATGTTTTTCTTACCAGTGTAGATAAATAATCCTTTGGTAATTCAGACGTAGCTTCAGCGTGCATTGTGAAATCACCTGAATCTGAGAAGGGTGTAAGCGGTCTTATCTTTAATATGTCACCCTTCTGTGCTCTTTGACCCCAGGAGCTCATACAAACAAGCGCTTCAACGGCTTCAATGTCATTCTTCTCTAAGGTACTGCAGGTAGACCTTTCGCTGTCATGACGCTGTCTTTCCCGGATAGACTCATAGATATCAGCAATGTCAACCTAAAGGTAATCAGATTACTGGCTGTTAGGACAAGTCAGAAAACAAAGCTGACACCACCCACATACTGTCTGCTCATGATGAAGGTCATCTGAAATAGATCCTATGCCTGAGGCAAAACTTTTAACAATCAGCTCAACTCTCACCCTCACCCTCAACCAGAGCACGGCTTGTCTCCCCATCCCTGTTAGTCTTGTTAAAAAAAAAAAAAAAAAAAAAAGTGACTTGCAGGAAAGGAACTGATATACATAGCATGTAGTTCAGGTTTTCAGAGTTACTTCCCTGGATTACATTGCTGTGAATAAACACATCCCACACCCGCACACAAGCAGAAAGAAAAGAATCCCAACTTCCAACATGAAAAAGTGAAGTTTAAAACAAAGCTATTTCCTAGACCCAAAAGACTGTTATTTAGCAGTAATCTTATACTTGTAATAATTTAGAAAAATAAGTCTCAGCTGACAGTAAGGTGCTCTAAGGTCTGATCCCTGTTCTACCATTGATTCAGGGTACCACACTTTGCAAAGCATTTTAATCTTATTTTACCAATAGGGAAACTGGAGTGAGGGGGAAGGAAAAAAAGTCCCACTGCACTTTGAAGAATAATTATTTGTACTGTATCTTAAAACACAAAATACCACACAGGTGCTAGATATCCCTAAATGCACTATCAGTAACATGAAAACAAATTTAATCGTATTGATTTGTTTCCAAATTGGAACATCATAGAAAATTGGGGGGGGGGGGGAGGGTATGCATGTGCGTGCAAACCTCTTGACTTCTCTCTGAAAAGGGTTCCTGAACTTCACAAAGCCCTCACAGTGCATATGGCAGTGACCAAAAACTATGGTGTGTTGTTCGTTTATCACTCACATGCTAACTTCTATTTGCTTTCATCCCTCTTCAGTCTCAACTAAGCATCCAAACTTCCTCAGTCTTTACACACACAAAACTAGATGTAAAAGCTGGGATTCAGAAGCATGGACCAAGATTCTTGAACCCCATGCTGTTATACAGAGCGCTTATGTATTGCGGCAAAAGGGTTTTGATTATAAAAGCAGCAGTGAGCACCACCACACCATTATGGCCAAAAGCCCTACATGGAACTATGCTTGCTGGGTGACATCACTTACACACTGCAGTCAACGAGAGTTTTGTTACTGACATGAGGTAAGTGACAATGGATCAATCCTGGCCCAGCAGCGTCACAAAGATACACTACTATGGGACACTGCCTCCATTACAGAGATGTGCATTGGCAAATATTTTAAACACAATGAATCAAAAATGCTAGTATTGCATCCACAGAGGTCTTTCACCTAGAAGAGGTACCACATGTGAAAATGTCAGGACCGGGGGGAGCAAGGGGTTAAAGCATTCAAAAAAAAACAAAAAAAGGAATCTAAGAGATTAACTGCTCTGATAAAGACTTTTAAGCATTTTCATTGAAAAACAGCGAAAAGGGTAATGAGAGCAAAAAATTGTAGCCTGCAAGCCTAGACTGCCTATCAAATAGGAGCCATATGACGTGAGGTTCTGCACTGAAGCCAAACAGACTTTGAGAATCCCTTGACTGCAGACACCAAACCAATATATATTTTTTTTAAAGTTCGCCTTTTAGGATATCAGTTTTCCCTAAAGAAATACGAACAAAATATATATGGGGGGGGGGGGGAGCAGGGAGAGAAGAAAGCCTTCTCAAAGCAAGCGTTCAAGCCCAGGCTCTCTCTGCTGCCAGGGAAATGGCTAACCACGCCTGACCGCCTGTCCTCAGATCACCCCGCCGGGTGCCGAGGCCGCTGCGGCTGTATGTGCCCGGGCACAGCGGGGGAGCTGGCTGGGGCGGGGATCCGCAGCCGGCGGACGGGAGATCCCCCACAGCGCTGCAGTGCTCGGGCCTGGATCCTTTCCCCTTCCCCCCTTTATCCCTAGCTAGGAGGCGAATACATGAAGGCAGGAGGAGGCGAGGGGAAGCTCTCCTCGGCGGCCCCGCTTCCCCCGCGCCAAACCGCCGTTGGCTGCCGCAGAGGAAGCGCCACCCTCGGGAAAGGGCGGCGGGGCGTCCCCACATGCCCGCGCCGCGGCGGCCGCCCACTCCTCATGTCGCTCCGGGGCAGGCTGGCGGCCGCCGCGCCGCGGGAGGCCGGGCGGCGCGCCTCGCAGGGCGGGGATGGCGGGAAGGGGCCAGCCCCCGCCATGCCTCCCTCCCGCCTCCGCACGGCCGCGGAGCGACGGCCGCCGCCCGCTCCGGCAGGTGACCCGGGAAAACACCGACCTCCCGGCCCGCGCCCCTGTGGGGGCTCCCCTCGGACGGGTAGCGGGCCCAACGGACCCCCCCACACACCCCACCCCGGGAAAACAACGGTCCTAACGGACCCCCATCCCTCCACACCCCGGGCAGGCAACGGTCCTAACGGACCCCTTCCCCGGGCAGGCAACGAGCCCAACGGACGCCCATCCCCCCCCCCCCCCGGTAACGGGCCCAGCGGACCCCCACTTCCCCATCCTACCAGGCAACAGTCCCCACGGACCCCCACCCCGGGCAGGTAACGGTCCCCACGGACCCCCCACGCCCTCTGCCCGCCCGCCGAGCGGGTAACGGTCCTACCGGACCAGCTGCCCCGTCGCGGGCGCCTCACGGCGCTGCCCTGCTCTGCCCGCCGCCCATCGCCGCGGCGCCGGAGCGCACGTGCCCGGCCTCGCCCCGCACTGCCCAGGCGCGGGGGGCGCCCACCCCTCTCGCCGCCCGTGCGGAGGCTCCGTGGAGCCAGGCGGCTCCGTGCCGCCGTTCGCGCAGCCCGGAGGTGCGGTGCTTACCGCGGGCGCATCTCCCATCTCCGAGCAGGGCGAGCCGTGCATGGTGCGGCTCCCGCAGACAGCAGCGATGTGACCGGGCTGCCAGGAACAGGAGCAGCAGCAGCAGCCGGCACCGCCTCCTCCCCTTCCCCCGCCCGCCCGCGGGGCCGGGAGCCGAGCGGCCCGCGCGCCGGGGGAAACACTCCGCAATACTCCATGCACCAGACAGCGCGGGCGGGGAGCGGGGGGAGAGCGGGAGGGGGGGGCCGCTCCCCCACCAATCACAGCGCGGCCCGGCCCGCGCCCGGCCAATGAGCGGCACCGGCCGGC